>NC_092768.1:21544881-21611121 GCF_047496795.1 Chiloscyllium punctatum | reverse complement strand
GGGGAGGGGGATGTGTGTGTGTGGGGGGAGAGAGGGATGTGTGTGTGGGGGGGAGGGAGATATGTGTGTGTGGGGGGGAGGGAGATGTGTGTGTGGGGGGGGGAGGGAGATGTGTGTGTGGGGGGGGAGGGGGATGTGTGTGTGGGGGGGGTAGGGGGATGTGTGTGTGGCGGGGGAGGGAGATGTGTGTGTGGGGGGGGAGGGAGATGTGTTTGTGGGGGGGGGGGAGGGAGATGTGTGTGTGGGGGGGGAGGGAGATGTGTGTGTGTGGGGGGGAGGGAGTAGTGTGTGTGTGGGGGGGAGGGAGTAGTGTGTGTGTGTGGGGGGAGAGGGGGTGTGTGTGGGGGGGGAGGGTGTGTGTGTGGGGGGGGGGAGGGTGTGTGTGGGGGGGGGGAGGGTGAGTGTGTGTGGGGGGGAGGGTGAGTGTGTGTGGGGGGGAGGATGAGTGTGTGTGGGGGGGAGGGTGAGTGTGTGTGGGGGGGAGGGTGAGTGTGTGGGGGGGAGGGGGTGTGTGTGGGGGAGGGTGTGTGTGTGGGGGGGGTGGGTGTGTGTGTTTGGGGGGAGGGAGATGTGTGTGGGGGGGGAGGGAGATGTTTGTGTGTGGGGGGGAGGGAGATGTGTGTGTGTGGGGGGGAGGGAGATGTGTGTGTGGGGGGGGAGGGGGATGTGTGTGTGTGGGGGGGAGGGAGATGTGTGTGGGGGGGGGAGGGGGATGTGTGTGTGGGGGGGGGAGGGGGATGTGTGTGTGTGGGGGGAGAGAGGGATGTGTGTGTGGGGGGGAGGGAGATGTGTGTGGGGGGGGGAGCGAGATGTGTGTGTGTGGGGGGGAGGGGGATGTGTGTGTGTGGGGGGGGAGGGGGATGTGTGTGTGTGGGGGGGGAGGGTGTGTGTGTGTGTGGGGGGGGAGAGGGTGTGTGTGTGTGGGGGGGGGCGGGTGTATGTGTGGGGGGGGATGTGTGTGTGTGGGCGGGGAGGGTGTGTGTGTGTGGGGGGGGGGGTGAGTGTGTGGGGGGGGAGGGTGTGTGTGTGGGGGGAGGGTGTGTGTGTGTGTGGGGTGGGTGTGTGTGTTTGGGGGGAGGGAGATGTGTGTGGGGGGGGGTGAGATGTGTGTGTGTGGGGGGGAGGGAGATGTGTGTGTGTGGGGGGGAGGGAGATGTGTGTGTGGGGGGGGAGGGGGATGTGTGTATGTGGGGGGAGAGAGGGATGTGTGTGTGGGGGGGAGGGAGATGTGTGTGTGTGGGGGGGAGGGAGATGTGTGTGGGGGGGGGAGGGGGATGTGTGTGTGGGGGGGGAGGGGGATGTGTGTGTGTGGGGGGAGAGAGGGATGTGTGTGTGGGGGGGAGGGAGATGTGTGTGGGGGGGGAGGGAGATGTGTGTGTGGGGGGGTGAGGGGGATGTGTGTGTGTGGGGGGGGAGGGGGATGTGTGTGTGTGGGGGGGGAGGGTGTGTGTGTGTGGGGGGGGAGAGGGTGTGTGTGTGGGGGGGGCGGGTGTATGTGTGGGGGGGGATGTGTGTGTGTGGGCGGGGAGGTGTGTGTGTTTGGGGAAGGGTGTGTGTGTGGGGGCGAGGGAGATGTGTGTGTGGGGGAGGGAGGGAGATGTGTGTGGGGGGGGTAGGGGGATGTGTGTGTGGGGGGAGGGTGTGTGTGGGGGGTGTGTGTGTGTGTGGGGGAGGGTGTGTGAATGGAGGGGCAGGGTGTGTGTGTGGGAGCGGTGGGTGTGTGTGTGGGGGGGAGGGTGTGTGTGGGGGGTGGAGGGTATGTGTGTGTGTGGAAGGGGAGGGGTGTGTGTGTGTGTGGGGGGAAGGATGTGTGTGTGGGGGCAGAGGGTGTGTGTGGGGGGGAAGGATGTGTGTGGGGGCAGAGGGTATGTGTGGGGGGGAGGGTGTGTGTGTGGTGGGGGACAGGGTGTGTGTGTAGGGGGGGAGGGTGTGTGTGTGGAAGGGGAGGGTGTGTGTGTGTGGGGGGGAGGGTGTGTGTGTGTGTGTGGGGGGAGGGTGTGTGTGTGTGGGGGGAGGGTGTGTGTGGGGGGAGGGTGTGTGTGAGTGTGGGGGGAGGGTGTGTGTGTGTGTGGGGGGAGTGTGTGGTGGGGACAGGGTGTGTGTGTGGGGGGGACAGGGTGTGTGTGTAGGGGGGGAGGGTGTGTGTGTAGAGGGGGAGGGTGTGTGTGTGGAAGGGGAGGGTGTGTGTGTGTGGGGGGAGGGTGTGTGTGTGTGGGGGGAGGGTGTGTGTGAGTGTGGGGGAGGGTGTGTGTGTGGGGGGGGAGGGTGTGTGTGTGGGGGGGAGGGTGTGTGTGTGGGGGGAGGGTGTGTGTGTGTGTGGGGTGGGTGTGTGTGTTTGGGGGGAGGGAGATGTGTGTGGGGGGGGGGAGGGAGATGTGTGTGTGTGGGGGGGAGGGAGATGTGTGTGTGTGGGGGGGAGGGAGATGTGTGTGTGTGGGGGGGAGGGAGAAGTGTGTGTGTGGGGGGGGAGGGAGTAGTGTGTGTGTGGGGGGGGAGAGGGGGTGTGTGTGGGGGGGCGAGGGTGTGTGTGGGGGGGGGGGGAGGGTGAGTGTGTGTGGGGGGGGAGGGTGAGTGTGTGTGGGGGGGAGGGTGTGTGTGTGGGGTGTGGGTGTGTGTGTTTGGGGGAAGGGAGATGTGTGTGTGGGGGGGAGGGAGATGTGTGTGTGTGGGGGGAGGGGGATGTGTGTGTGTGGGGGGAGAGAGGGATGTGTGTGTGGGGGGGAGGGAGATGTGTGTGTGTGGGGGGGAGGGAGATGTGTGTGTGTGGGGGGGAGGGAGATGTGTGTGTGTGGGGGGGGAGGGGGATGTGTGTGTGGGGGGGGAGGGAGATGTGTGTGTGGGGGGGGAGGGGGATGTGTGTGTGTGGGGGGGGCAGGGGGATGTGTGTGTGTGGGGGGAGAGAGGGATGTGTGTGGGGGGGGGAGCGAGATGTGTGTGTGTGGGGGGGAGGGGGAGGGGGGAGGGAGATATGTGTGTGTGGGGGGGAGGGAGATGTGTGTGTGGGGGGGGGAGGGAGATGTGTGTGTGGGGGGGAGGGGGATGTGTGTGTGGGGGGGGGTAGGGGGATGTGTGTGTGGGGGGGGAGGGAGATGTGTGTGTGGGGGGGGAGGGAGATGTGTGTGTGGGGGGGGGGGAGGGAGATGTGTGTGTGGGGGGGGAGGGAGATGTGTGTGTGTGGGGGGGAGGGAGTAGTGTGTGTGTGGGGGGGAGGGAGTAGTGTGTGTGTGTGGGGGGAGAGGGGGTGTGTGTGGGGGGGGAGGGTGTGTGTGTGGGGGGGGGAGGGTGTGTGTGGGGGGGGGGAGGGTGAGTGTGTGTGGGGGGGGAGGGTGAGTGTGTGTGGGGGGGAGGATGAGTGTGTGTGGGGGGGGGAGGGTGAGTGTGTGTGGGGGGGGAGGGTGAGTGTGTGGGGGGGGAGGGGGTGTGTGTGGGGGGAGGGGTGTGTGTGTGGGGGGGGTGGGTGTGTGTGTTTGGGGGGAGGGAGATGTGTGTGGGGGGGGGAGGGAGATGTTTGTGTGTGGGGGGGAGGGGAGATGTGTGTGTGTGGGGGGGAGGGAGATGTGTGTGTGGGGGGGGAGGGGGATGTGTGTATGTGGGGGGAGAGAGGGATGTGTGTGTGGGGGGGAGGGAGATGTGTGTGTGTGGGGGGGAGGGAGATGTGTGTGGGGGGGGGAGGGGGATGTGTGTGTGGGGGGGGGAGGGGGGATGTGTGTGTGTGGGGGGAGAGAGGGATGTGTGTGTGGGGGGGAGGGAGATGTGTGTGGGGGGGGGAGCGAGATGTGTGTGTGTGGGGGGGAGGGGGATGTGTGTGTGTGGGGGGGGAGGGGGATGTGTGTGTGTGGGGGGGGAGGGTGTGTGTGTGTGTGGGGGGGAGAGGGTGTGTGTGTGTGGGGGGGGGGGCGGGTGTATGTGTGGGGGGGGATGTGTGTGTGTGGGCGGGGAGGGTGTGTGTGTGTGGGGGGGGGGGTGAGTGTGTGGGGGGGAGGGTGTGTGTGTGGGGGGAGGGTGTGTGTGTGTGTGGGGTGGGGTGTGTGTGTTTGGGGGGAGGGAGATGTGTGTGGGGGGGGGGGTGAGATGTGTGTGTGTGGGGGGGGGTGAGATGTGTGTGTGTGGGGGGGAGGGAGATGTGTGTGTGTGGGGGGGGAGGGAGATGTGTGTGTGGGGGGGGAGGGGGATGTGTGTATGTGGGGGGAGAGAGGGATGTGTGTGTGGGGGGGAGGGAGATGTGTGTGTGTGGGGGGGAGGGAGATGTGTGTGGGGGGGGGAGGGGGATGTGTGTGTGGGGGGGGAGGGGGATGTGTGTGTGTGGGGGGGAGAGAGGGATGTGTGTGTGGGGGGGGAGGGAGATGTGTGTGGGGGGGGGAGGGAGATGTGTGTGTGGGGGGGTGAGGGGGATGTGTGTGTGTGGGGGGGGAGGGGGATGTGTGTGTGTGGGGGGGGGAGGGTGTGTGTGTGTGGGGGGGGAGAGGGTGTGTGTGTGGGGGGGGGCGGGTGTATGTGTGGGGGGGGATGTGTGTGTGTGGGCGGGGGAGGTGTGTGTGTTTGGGGAAGGGTGTGTGTGTGGGGGCGAGGGAGATGTGTGTGTGGGGGGGGGGAGGGAGATGTGTGTGGGGGGGGGAGGGGGATGTGTGTGTGGGGGGAGGGTGTGTGTGGGGGGTGTGTGTGTGTGTGGGGGGAGGGTGTGTGAATGGAGGGGCAGGGTGTGTGTGTGGGAGCGGTGGGTGTGTGTGTGTGGGGGGGGAGGGTGTGTGTGTGGGGGTGGAGGGTATGTGTGTGTGTGGAAGGGGAGGGTGTGTGTGTGTGTGGGGGGAAGGATGTGTGTGTGGGGGCAGAGGGTGTGTGTGGGGGGGAAGGATGTGTGTGGGGGCAGAGGGTATGTGTGGGGGGGGAGGGTGTGTGTGTGGTGGGGACAGGGTGTGTGTGTAGGGGGGGAGGGTGTGTGTGTGGAAGGGGAGGGTGTGTGTGTGTGGGGGGGAGGGTGTGTGTGTGTGTGTGGGGGGGGAGGGTGTGTGTGTGTGGGGGGGAGGGTGTGTGTGGGGGGAGGGTGTGTGTGAGTGTGGGGGGAGGGTGTGTGTGTGTGTGGGGGGAGTGTGTGGTGGGGACAGGGTGTGTGTGTGGGGGGGACAGGGTGTGTGTGTAGGGGGGGAGGGTGTGTGTGTAGAGGGGGAGGGTGTGTGTGTGGAAGGGGAGGGTGTGTGTGTGTGGGGGGGAGGGTGTGTGTGTGTGGGGGGAGGGTGTGTGTGAGTGTGGGGGGAGGGTGTGTGTGTGGGGGGGGAGGGTGTGTGTGTGGGGGGGGAGGGTGTGTGTGTGGGGGGAGGGTGTGTGTGTGTGTGGGGTGGGTGTGTGTGTTTGGGGGGAGGGAGATGTGTGTGGGGGGGGGGAGGGAGATGTGTGTGTGTGGGGGGGGAGGGAGATGTGTGTGTGTGGGGGGGAGGGAGATGTGTGTGTGGGGGGGGGGAGGGGGATGTGTGTATGTGGGGGGAGAGAGGGATGTGTGTGTGGGGGGGAGGGAGATGTGTGTGTGTGGGGGGGAGGGAGATGTGTGTGTGTGGGGGGGAGGGAGATGTGTGTGGGGGGGGGGAGGGGGATGTGTGTGTGGGGGGGGAGGGGGATGTGTGTGTGTGGGGGGGAGAGAGGGATGGTGTGTGGGGGGGGAGGGTGTGTGTGTGTGGGGGGGGAGGGTGTGTGTGGGGGGGGGGAGGGTGTGTGGTGTGGGGGTGGGGGGGGGAGGTGTGTGTGTGGGGGGGGGTAGGGTGTGTGGGGGGGGGAGAGGGGGGTGTGTGTGGGGGGGGAGGGTGTGTGTGTGGGGGGGGGAGGGTGTGTGTGTGGGGGGGGAGGGTTTGTGTGTGGGGGGGGGGGGGGGTGAGTGTGTGTGGGGGGGGGGGTGGAGAGTGTGTGGGGGGGGAGGGTGAGTGTGTGTGGGGGGGAGGGTGTGTGTGGGGGGGAGGGGTGTGTGTGTGGGGGGGAGGGTGTGTGTGTGTGTGGGGGGAGGGAGATGTGTGTGTGGGTAGGGGGGAGATGTGTGGTGTGTGGGGGGGGAGGGGGATTGTGTGTGGTGGGGTGGGGGGGGGATGTGTGTGTGTAGGGGGGGGGGAGATGTGTGTGTGTGGGGGGGGGGGGGTGGGGTGTGTGGGGGGAGGGAGATGTGTGTGTGTGGGGGGGGATGGAGATGTGTGTGTGGGGGGGGATGGAGATGTGTGTGGGGGGGGGGGGGGGGATATGTGTGTGTGGGGTGGGAGGGGGATGTGTGTGTGGGGTGGGGAGGGGGGTGTGTGTGTGGGGGGGGAGGGGGATGTGTGTGTGGGGGGGGAGGGAGATGTGTGTGTGTGGGGGGGGGAGGGAGATGTGTGTGTGTGTGGGGGCGAGGGGGATGTGTGTGTGTGTGGGGGGGAGTGTGTGTGCTGTGTGTGTGGGGGGGGAGGGGTGTGTGTGTGTGGGGGGGAGGGTGTGTGTGTGTCGTGGGGGAGGGTGTGTGTGGTGTGGGGGGGGGAGGGTGTGTGTGTGTGTGGTGGGGGAGCGGGTGTGTGTGTGTGGGGGGATGTGTGTGTGTGTGGGGGGAGGGTGTGTGTGTTGGGGGAAGGGTGTGTGTGTGGGGGCGAGGGTGAGTGTGTGTGGGGGGGAGGGTGAGTGTGTGTGGGGGGGAGGGTGGGTGCGTGTGGGGGGGAGGGTGGGTGTGTGTGTGGGGGGGGGAGGGTGGGTGTGTGTGGGGGGGGGGAGGGTGGATGTGTGTGGGGGGGGAGGGTGGGTGTGTGTGGGGGGAAGGATGTGTGTGTGGGGGCGGAGGGTGTGTGTGTGGGGGCGGAGGGTGTGTGTGTGGGGGCGGAGGGTGTGTGAGGTGTGTGTGTGGGGGCGGAGGGGTGTG
This sequence comes from Chiloscyllium punctatum, assembly GCF_047496795.1. Classification (NCBI taxonomy): domain Eukaryota; kingdom Metazoa; phylum Chordata; class Chondrichthyes; order Orectolobiformes; family Hemiscylliidae; genus Chiloscyllium; species Chiloscyllium punctatum. The sequence goes on along the minus strand of NC_092768.1, from coordinate 21,604,262 downwards.
TGTGGGGGCGGAGGGTGTGTGTGTGGGGTGTGTGTGTGTGTGTGGGGGGAGGGTGTGTGTATGGAGGGGCAGGGAGTGTGTGTGGAGCGGTGGGTGTGTGTGTGGGGGGGAGGGTGTGTGTGGGGGTGGAGGGTATGTGTGTGTGTGGAAGGGGAGGGTGTGTGTGTGTGGGGGGGAAGGATGTGTGTGTGGGGGCAGAGGGTGTGTGTGGGGGGGAAGGATGTGTGTGTGGGGGGCAGAGGGTGTGTGTGTGGGGGGAGGGTGTGTGTGCGGGGGGGAGGGTGTGTGTGTGGGGGGGAAGGAGGTGTGTGTGGAAGGGGAGGGTGTGTGTGTGTGGGGCGGAGGGTGTGTGTGTGGAGGTGGAGAGTGTGTGTGTGTGTGTGGGGGGAGGGTGTGTGTGTGTGGGGGAGGGTGTGTGTGTGTGGGGGGAGGGTGTGTGTGTGGTGGGGAGGGTGTGTGTGGGGGGGAGGGTGTGTGTGTGGTGGGGACAGGGTGTGTGTGTGGGGGCGGAGGGTGTGTGTGGGGGGGAGGCTGTGTGTGTAGGGGGGGAGTGTGTGTGTGTGGAAGGGAGGGTGTGTGTGTGTGGGGGGGAGGATGTGTGTGTGTGGGGGGGAGGATGTGTGTGTGTGGTGGGGGGAGGATGTGTGTGTGTGTGGGGGGAGGGTGTGTGTGAGTGTGGGGGAGGGTGTGTGTGTGTGGGGGGGAGGGTGTGTGTGTGGGGGGGAGGGTGTGTGTGGGGGGGGAGGGTGTGTGTGTGGGGGGGGAGGTTGTGGGTGTGTGTGTGTGGGGGGGAGGTCTGTGTGTGTGCGTGGGGGGGGAGTGTGTGTGTGTGTGGAGGGGGGAGGGTGTGTGTGTGTGGAGGGGGGAGGGTGTGTGTGTGTTGGGGGGAGGGTGGTGTGTGTGTGTGTGGGGGGGAGGGTGTGTGTGTGGGGGGGATAGGGTGTGTGTGTGGGGGGCGGAGGGTGTGTGTGGGGGGGAGGCTGTGTGTGTGTGGGGGGTGAAGGTGTGTGTGTGGGGGGGGTAGGGTGTGTGGGGGAGTGGAGGGTGTGTGTGTGGGGGGGTAGGGTGTGTGGGGGAGTGGAGAGTGTGTGTGTGAGGGGGCAGGGTGTGTGTGTGGAGCGGTGGGTGTGTGTGGGGGGGGGAGGGTGTGTGTGGGGGTGGAGGGTGTGTGTGTGTGTGGAAGGGGAGGGGGTGTGTGTGTGGGGGGGAAGGATGTGTGTGTGGGGGGGAAGGATGTGTGTGTGGGGGCAGAAGGCGTGTGTGGGGGGAGGGTGTGTGTGTGGGGGGGAGGGTGTGTGTGTGGGGGGGAGGGTGTGTGTGTGTGGGGGGAAGGATGTGTGTGTGGAAGGGGAGGGTGTGTGTGGTGGGGCGGAGGGTGTGTGTGTGGGGGGGAGGGGTGTGTGTGTGTGGTCTGGAGGGTGTGTGTGTGGTGGGGGCAGGGTGTGTGTGTGGGGGCGGAGGGTGTGTGTGGGGGAGGGTGTGAGTGTGTGGGCGGAGGATGTGTGTGTGGGGGAGGGTGTGTGTGTGTGGGGGGGGAGGGTGTGTGTGTGGGGGGGGAGGGTGGTGTGTGTGGGGGGGGAGGGTGTGTGTGTGTGGGGGGGGGAGGGTGTGTGTGTGGGGGGGGGAGGGTGTGTGTGTGTGGGGGGGAGGGTGTGTGTGTGTGGGGGGGGAGGGTGTGTGTGTGTGGAGGGGGGAGGGTGTGTGTGTGTGGGGGGGGAGGGTGTGTGTGTGGGGGAGGAGGGTCGTGTGTGTGGGGGAGGGGGGAGGGTGTGTGTGTGTGGAGGGGGAGGGTGTGTGTGTTTGTATGGGGGGGAGGGTGTTTGTGTGTGGAGGGAGGGTGTGTGTGTGTGGGGGGGAGGCTCGTGCGTGTGGGGGGACAGGGTGTGTGTGTGGGGGCGGAGGGTGTGTGTGGGGGGGAGGCTGTGTGTGTGTGGGGGTGAAGGTGTGTGTGTAGGGGGGTTGGGTGTGTGGGGGGATGGGAGGGTGTGTGTGGGGGGTAGGAGGGTGTATGTGTGGGGGGGGGTAGGAAGGTGTGTGTGGGGGGTGTAGGAGGGTGTGTGTGGGGGGGTAGGAGGGGTGTGTGTGGGCGGGGGTAGGAGCGTGTGTCTGTGGGGGGGAGGAGGGTGTGTGTGTGTGAGGGGTAGGAGGGTGTGTGTGAGGGGTAGGAGGGTGTGTGTGTGTGAGGGTAGGAGGGTGTGTGTGAGGGGTAGGAGGGGTGTGTGTGTGTGAGGTGTAGGAGGGTGTGTGGTGGGGAGAGGAGGGTGAGGGTGTGTGTGTGGGGGGGGAGGGTGTGTGTGTGGGGGGGGAGGGTGTGTGTGTGGGGGGGAGGGTGTGTGTGTGGGGGGGGAGGGTGTGTGTGTGGGGGGGGAGGGTGTGTGTGGGGGGGGAGGGTGTGTGTGTGGGGGGGTAGGAGGGTGTGTGTGTGGGGTGGAGGGTGTGTGGGGGGGGGGAGGGTGTGTGTGTGGGGGGGGAGGGTGTGTGTGTGGGGGGGAGGGTGTGTGTGGGGGGGGGCGAGGGTGTGTGTGTGGGGGGGGAGGGTGTGTGTGTGGGGGGGTAGGAGGGTGTGTGTGTGGGGCAGAGGGTGTGTGGGGGGTTGGAGGGTGTGTGTGTGTGGGGGGGAGGGTTTGTGTGTGGGGGGGAGGGTATGTGTGGGGGGGGTAGGAGGGTGAGTGTGTGGGGGGTAGGAGCGTGTGTGTGTGTGTGGGGGGGGGAGGAGGGTGTGTGTGTGTGAGGGGTAGGAGGGTGTGTGTGTGGGAGAGAAGGGTGAGGGTGTGTGTGTGTGTCGGGGGGGAGGGTGTGTGTGTGTGGGGGCGGAGGGTGTGTGTGTGGGGGGGGAGAGGGTGTGTGTGTGTGTGTGTGGGGGGGGAGGGTGTGTGTGTGTGTGTGTGGGGGGGGGGGCGGGTGTGTGTGTGGGGGGTGAGGGTGTGTGTGTGTGGGGAGGGGAGGGTGTGTGTGTGGGAGGGGGAGGGTGTGTGTGTGGGGGGAGGGAGTGTGTGTGTGGGGGGGTGCGTGGGTGTGTGTGTGTGTGGGGGGGAGGGGGTGTGGGGGGGTGGAGAGGGTATGTGTGGGGTGGAGGGTGTGTGTGTGGGGGGAGGGGTAGTGGGTGTGTGTGGGGTGGAGGGGGTGTGTGTGGGGGGAGGGGTAGTGGGTGTGTGTGGGGTGGAGGGGGTGTGTGTGGGGGGAGGGGTAGTGGGTGTGTGTGGGGTGGAGGGTGTGTGTGTGGGGGGGAGGGGGGAGGGGTGTGTGTGTGGGGGGAGGGTGTGTGTGTGGGGGGAGGGGGGTAGGGTGTGTGTGTGGTGGGGAGGGGGTGTGTGTGTGGGAGGGGTTAGGGGGTATGTGTGTGGGGGGGTAGGGTGTGTGTGTGTGGGGGGGTAGGGTTTGTGTGTGTGTGGGGGTGTTGGGGGTGTGTGTGGGGCAGGGACGGTGTGTGTGTGTGTGTGTGTGTGTGGGGCAGGGAGGGTGTGAGTGTGTGGGGGGGGGCAGGGAGGGGGTGTGTGTGTGTGTGTGGGGCAGCGAGGGTGTGGTGTGTGTGTGGGGCAGGGTGGGTGTGTGTGTGTGGGGGGGAGGCTGTGTGTGTGTGTGTGGGGGGGGGAATGGTGATGTGTGTGTGTGCGGGGGGGATGGGAATGTATGTGGGTATGAGGCAGATGTGTGTATGGGGGGTGATGTGTTAGGGAGATATATAGAGAGGGAAATGTGTGGGGGAGGGGGCTGTGTGGGGAAGCGGGGGTATGATTGAATGGGGGGGATGTGGCTGTGCTGCATTGTGTATGGAGGGGGAGGTGTGTACAGGGAGGTGTACTGGTTTGTGTGTGTATCTGTTGTTGGGGATGTGTGAGTCAATGGGAGGGATGTGGGTGTCTGTGGCGATTGTGTGGGTGAGTATGATGTGTGAAGAATGAGGGATATATGTGGGAGTGGGGAATGTGTGTGGGTGGAGAGAGATGTGCGTGTGGGGTGGTGAGTATGTTGGGCAGGGGGAACACACAGCAGTGTGTATGGGGGTGTATGGTGGGGGGTGGGGGCATGTGTCTATGTGTATTCTGCAAATGTTTAAAACCTGGAAAATAAATTATTCAAATTTAAGTCCTTCACATCTCCAAACATTTCAAAATTCTCTGCTTTTATGTTATTCCAGCCTTATTCAGGGTTTCTCTCAGTTTATATCCAAAGGGATATAGCTCCAGCTGCCTCAGTGAGAACAAGCTCCTGTTTGTGGGAGTCCCACTGTCATTCATTATTTTCCAATATCATGGGGGAGTGAAATGGGTTTTCACAAAATTGGAAATAAAAATGCTGAATCTGATCTCAAAATACCAATTAAATCTCCTGAAATCCAATGTCATCGAAAGGAATCCAGCTGGTACAGGTTAGACTGAGGTCGGGGCCATTGGGAAAGAGCTTTACTGAAACAGTGGAGACAGGTCAGAGAATGTTCACTCGGTGGGTTCCTGGGATGAAGCAGTTCCCTTGTGATGGAAGGTTTCAGGCTGGGGCTGTACTCATTGGAGTTTAGAGGAATGAGAGGTTCTTATTGAAATGTATAAGATGGTGAAGGTGTTGACAGAGGAGACATTGAGAGGCTGTTTCCCATCATGGGGGAATCTGGAACCAGGGACAGAGTTTCAAAGTAAGGGCCCTGCCAATTAACATGGAGATGGGGAGGGATTTTGTGTCTCAGGATCATTCGTCTTTGGAATTCTCTCCCCCTCGAGAGCAGTGGAGCCCAGTTCATTGGATGTATTGGAAGCTGAGTTAAACAGGTTTTTGATCAATGAGGGAGTTGAAGGTTGTGGGAGTCAGGCAGGAAAATGGAGTTAAGGTCACAATCCGATCAGCCGCCATCTTTATGAATGACAGGGCAAGCTCTAGGGGTCACTCCTGCCCCTGTTTCTGATGTACAATGTTCACATGGGATTTTCCCATGGACGTGTTTTAAGTTGTCAGCTTTTGAGTTTCTTTCCTTGTGTCAAATAATCACTTTCACCCTCACAAATTCCCTTCCATCTGGAAACCGATTTAAATGCCTTTTGAATGTTGTAATTGTACCAGCCTCCACCACTTCATCTGGGCAGCTCATTCCAGACACAGGTGGCAGGGTACGTCAAAATGTTGACCCTTGAATCCCTTTTAAATCTTTAACGCCCTCACCTTAAAGTAATGCCCTCTAGTTTTGGACTCCCCTACCCTTTTTTGTTTGTTTAATCTATCCATGTTCCTCATGATTTTATAAAACTGAAAAAGGTCACCCCTCATCCTCTGACGCTCCAGGGAAAATAGCCCCAGCTGATTCAGTCTCTCCGTATAGTTCAAACGCCCCAAAGCAGGCAACGTTCTTGTCAACCTTGTATGAACCCTTTCAAGTCCCACAATGCCTTTCCTATAGCAGGGAGTCCATTGAATGCAGTAATCCAAAAGTGACCGAATCAATGTCCTGTACAGCCACAACATGACATCCTAACTCCTTTACTCAAGGCACTGAGCAGTAAAGGCAAGCATACCAGATGCCTTCTTGACTCCTCTGTCTACCAGCAACTCCACTTTCAAGGAACTATGAACCTGTAATCCAAGGTCTTTATTCAACAACACTGCCCAGGACCTCACCATTAAGTGGATAAGTCTTGCCCTGGTTTGCTTTTCCAAAATGTAGCATCTCATTTATCTGAATTAAACTCCATCTGCCACCCTTCAGCCCACTAGCCCATTTGATCAAGATCCTCCTTCACTGGCCACTACACCTCCAATTGTAGTGTTATGTGTAACCTGACTAACCATCCCTCCTACACTCACACCCAGTTTGTCCGGAAGCCCACCACGCCCCTGAGCCCCCTCGAGTGTACGTGAGGTCCCGGGGCCGAGTGCCTTGTCCGTTAGACTCCTGACAGCTCGGATCAGGAACCGGAGGTGGACCCACTCCCTCACTGTCAACTGTGCTGGTGTTATCTAGCCCACTCCCTGCCATCCAGCACGTCCCCGACTCTGGTCAGCCCTGTATCCCGAGCTCTCTCCTCCTCCATGATCGAGGAGAAACCTGTTCCTGAGCAGGCGCTCCCTGACAAGAGCCGTCACTCCCCAGGGGGAGAGTTCCTGGGTGGGGGGGAGCTGACCGTGTCCCAGACTGTGATTGGAGTCCAGGTAGGAGACAGGCAATTCCTGGAAGAAGATCCGAGGACGGGACCACTCCATGAACAGGAACTGTGTGTCGTAATGGAGGCCGTGCACCTGACGGAAGCAATATGTCACCAGGGTGCCCCACCCTGGAGGAGGCTCGATGGAAAGGTATCGCTGTAGGGTCTGAAGGTGGAAAGTCACTCCCTGGGTGTGAAGGTACACCAGCCCCTGACCACCCTCCTCAAGCGGGAGACTCCAAACCCAGTGTTGCCCCTTGTCCCAGAAAAACTCGAGGAGCTGTTTCTGAATGACGGTGACAAAGCCAGGGGGAGGGCCCAAAGTGACCAGCCGGTCCCATAACATGGCGGCCACCAGCTGGTTTCTGAGCAGCACTCGCGCCCTGTAGGACTTCACTCGGAGCAGTCCTGTCCAGCGAGCTAGGGGAGTGGTCACCTTGGTCTCCAACTCGTGCCAATTCCCAGCATGAAGGTGGATTCCTAGGTAGAGGAGGGGAGTGGGACTCCACATGAAGCACCGGAGCTCCTCCAGCAGGGGGTTCCATCCTCACGGACCGACCAGAATTCCCAAACACTTGCTCCAGTTGATCCTTGTGGAGGGTGCTGCAGAGTAGACCTCCTGGCACTCACACATCCTCCACAGGTCAGCTGGGTCTGTGACCATGAGGAACACGGTGTCGGTGTAAGCCGGAAAAATCCCCTCCAGCCCCGGCCCACGCAGAGCCAAACCCGAAAGGCGCTCACACAAGAGGCACAGGAATGGCTCCACACAGAGAGAATAAAGCTGGGTGGACAGGGGCCAGCCCTGACACACTCCTCTCCCACAGCGTAGGGGCACCGTCAGGGACCAGTTAACCTTCACTGGGCACTCCGCGGCGGGGTACAGAACTCAGATCCCGGCGAAAAAATGTGTCCCAAACCCGAAAGCTGACAGAGTCACGAGGTGCCAAGGGGAGTCAAAAGTGCCTGGGTAAATATTTTTAGTTAGTGCTGAGGAGAGAAACGAGGCACCAATTCTTTAACAAATGGAGATCCCCTTCTTAGGCAACAGAGTGATGACAGCCCTGCATCAAGAAAGGGACCTCTCTCCAGTCATGAGACATTCCTTCAGGATATCCCAGAATGCCTTGCCCAAATCCCACCATAGCCTCAAGGAGGGGAAGGAGAAGCGAGAGGATATGGAATCTGCGCTAGGCCATCCTGCTTCCGTTGATGTTGAGGTTAGCTTTGAATGTCTTCACGGCTGCATTGAGTGGTCTGGGTGTCTGGGTGTCACCGGGCAGACATACCTCAGCCTTGACCCCACCCCAGGGTCGACAGCAGAAGGATCTTTTGCAGGGGGCTCCAAGTCTCTGATTATACCAGCCTCAACTAAAACATGGACTAAAATGTCTTATCACCTGGGGGCAGCAGTTCAGAAACCTGTTCCATTCCCAACACTAGGAGGGAGAGAGGATGCCTGCTCCTTCATCCCACCCATCCAGGGTGCCCTCAGGGTAAGTATCCCCCACCTCAGTCCCCAGGCAGCACCTCGAGACCCTCCAGTTCTTGTGGCATGGCCATACATCCTTGAAGCAGCGACAACAGTGGGGGTGCCAACTAATCCCCCCCTCCCACCACCGCCAAGGCAGCTCCACATTCCTCAATGCTCAAGTCAGGGTAAATGTAACGTCTCCCCTGGGGGGAGTGGGGGTGGGGAGGGATGTTGTGCTCAGAACGCAGCAACTGCCCCAGTGTAGGAACAACTAGGCCCCACCCCCGACGTTAGTTTCGAGTGCCGAGGACCAACTCCCCTCCCCACACGCACACAAATGGTAGGCAAAGGAAACTGAGAGTGCTGTGAGACCTCACTTGCCAATCCACCACTTCAGACAGCTCTATCCTGGCCTGACCCCATCCCCACAACCCACAGGTCCAAAGCAATAGATCTCCAATGCCCAGAGGCAATAGTCACTGGCAGCAGATAGGCCGTAGTCACAGTGTAATGATAAGGAGATTGCCCAGGCTCCAAATAATTCCAGGACCCAGACTCCAAAATACCGTCACTCACTGCAAGTGTTCAGGTCCCAAGCAATTAATGTCCAGGCCTGGATCCCCCGACTGAAGTAGTAGTCCAGGCTCCAGGAACAGGCTTCCTGGGCACCGGCCGAACAGAAGTGCAGGTCACCACACTTCTCAGTTTTGTTCCTTCTCTGGTATTTACATTTCAATAACGAACATTTTCTTGGACACATTTAACAACTTCTTCATCATCCAAACATTTAACACTATGGTAGTCCCAGTCAATGTTTGGAAAATTAAACTCATCAGCAATTACAACCTTATTATTCTTACAAATATCTGAGATTCCTCTCCAAATCTGTTCCTTAACTTCCCTCTGACTATTGGGAGGATGATAGTACAAACCCATTAAGATGATCATTCCCTTTTTTATTCCTATTTTCAACCCATGTATTTTCATTGGCCAATTTTTCAAAAGCCTCTTCTCCAATTACAGCAGTAATGTTTTCCTTAATCAAAAATGCCACTGCCCAACCCCTCTCGCCTCTCTTCTATCCTTCCTACAGCACCTGAAACCCAGAAATATTGAGTTGACTGTGTTGTCCATTCAACAGCCAAGTTTCTGTAGTAGCAATGACATCCCAGTCCCATGTTCACAAATGTGCCTTGAGCTTATTAACCTGATGTGGAAGACTACTTGCATTGAAATAAATGCAGCTTAATTCTTCAGAGTTACTTCATTCTCTGGCTTGCTCATGTCTGTCTTTTCGGATTAACCCTCAGATTGAAAATATCCTCATCTATCTTTGTATTTACTCTGCTACTTAGGATCCCTGCACCTCCTCTCTCTAATCGTTTACATTCTCCCTTAATAATTCTGGGTAATCCAAGATGGAGGACAGGAAGAATTTCTGGCTGTTAGGGTTGCTCCTTTTTTTTTTGGAGGTATTTTAGGTGTTGGAGGTGATTTCCTCGAATTCCAGGAGCAGCAATTACTGTTTTATATGCTGTTGTAATTGTTTTGGAACTTTAGGAAAAAAAGTAAAAACAACAGCAGTTTTAAAAGGGAGAACAGACAAAGGAAGCACATGGTGAGGACAGTGCAGGAGAGAGAGAGAGAGAGAATCTGCACAGTTACCACCTTTGCTGTTTTTGAATTCATGTGTCGCTGGACATCCGAGTGCATCTGGGAAAATGAGCAAACAGTGAATTTCACAACTAATCTTGGAGGAAGCGCTTTGGGCGAAGTTCACAACACAGGATCAGATAAGTTAATTGTTGTTTTAAGTCTGTCCAAGAGAAAGGCTGCAGTAGTGGGTACAATGGGTTCTTTCTTGATTATATGTTTTTGGAGATAAGTCTCTTGATTAAGCTTAAAATATAAGCCATAGCTATTAATTTAACCTGGGACAGTGTTTGTAGAGGATTAAGACGGTGTTATTTTCTGGGTCTGTAGATTGTGAAGGAGCAAAAATGGTCTTTGCAGTGATATGTACTTCTTGTCAGATGTGGGAGTTTAAAGAGAGTTTAAGGGTTACTGCGGATTATGTCTGCCATAAATGCCGTTGGGTGAAAATCTTATCAGATTGAGTGGATCGGTTGGAGAGACCGATAGAAGCGATGAGGAATTTGCAACAGCAACAGTATGTGATGGATGGCAGTTATAGGAAGGGGGGAAAGTGTCAGATACAATCACATAGCTGGGTTAACTCCAAGAAGGGTAAGAGAGGTAGGGAGCTAGGGCAGGAGTCTTTTGTGGATATACCCATTCAAACAGGTAAGCTGTTTTGGAAAATGTAGGGGGTGATGGATTCTCAGGGGAATGTAGCACCGACAGCCAAGTTTCTGGTAGAGAGACTGGCTCTAATGCAACAAGGGGTACATCGGCTTCCAAGAGATCAATTGTGTTAGGGGATTCTGTAGTCAGAGGTACAGACAGACGTTTCTGTGGCCAGCAGAGAAAAAAGCAGAATGGTGTGTTGTTTCCCTGGTACCAGGATCAAAGGATGTCTCAGAGATGTTGTGGTTCTGTTCACCGAGCTGGGAATTTGTCTTGCAAATGTTTCGTCCCGTCTAGGTGACATCCTCAGTGCTTGGGAGCCTCCTGTGAAGCGCTTCTGTGCTGTTTCATCCGGCATTTATAGTGGCCTGTCTCTGCCGCTTCCGGTTGTCAGTTCGAGCTGTCCGCTGTAGTGGCCGGTATATTGGGTCCAGGTTGATGTGTTTGTTGATAGAGTCTGTGGATGAGTGCCAACAAACACATCGACCTGGACCCAATATACCGGCCACTACAGCGGACAGCTCGAACTGACAACCGGAAGCGGCAGAGACAGGCCACTATAAATGCCGGATGAAACAGCACAGAAGCACTTCACAGGAGGCTCCCAAGCACTGAGGATGTCACCTAGACAGGGGACGAAACGTTTGCAAGACAAATTCCCAGCTCGGCGAACAGAACCACAACAACGAGCACCCGAGCTACAAATCTTCTCCCAAACTTTGAATGTCTCAGAGAGGGTGCAGAATGTTCTCATGGGGAAGAGGGGAGAGTCATTGTCCACATTGGAACCAACGATACAGGAAAGGAAAAGGTTGAGATTCTGAAGAGAGATTACAGAGTTAGGCAGAAAGAGAAAAAAGGAGGTCCTCAAGGGTTGTATTATCTGGATAACTCCCAGTGCTATGAGCTAGTGAGGGCAGGAATAGGAGGATAGAGCAGGTGAATGCATGGCTGAGGAGCTGGTGTATGGGTGAAGGATCATTGGTATTTCTTTTGGGGTAGAAGTGACCTGTACAAGAAGGACGGATTGCACCTAAATTGGATGGGGACTAATATACCGGCAGGGAAATTTGCTAGAACTGCTTGGGAGGATTTAAACTAGTAAGGTTGGGGGGTGGGACCCAGGGAGATAGTGAGGAAAGAGATTAGTCTGAGACTGATACAGTTGAGAACAGAAGTGAGTCGAACAGGGCAGGCAGGGACAAGGTAGGCCTAATAAATTAAACTGCATTTATTTCAATGCAAGGGGCCTAACAGGGAAGGCAGATGAACTCAGGGCATGGTTAGGAACATGGGTCTGGGATATCATAGCAATTACAGAAACATGGCTCAGGGATGGGCAGGACTGGCAGCTAAATGTTCCAGGATACAAATGCTACAGGAAGGATAGAAAGGGAGGCAAGAGAGGACGGGGAGTGGCGTTTTTGATAAGGGATAGCATTACAGCTGTACTGAGGGAGGATATTCCCGGAAATACATCCAGGTAATTTATTTGGGTGGAACTGAGAAATAAGAAAGGGATTATCATCTTATTGGGATTGTATTATAGACCCCCTAATAGTCAGAGGGAAATTGAGAAACAAACTTGTAAGGAGATCTCAGCTATTTGTAAGAATAATAGGGCAGTTATGGTAGGGGATTTTAACTTTCCAAACATCGACTGCCTTGGTGTGAAGGGTTTGGATGGAGAGGAATTTCTTTAGTATGTTCAAGACAATGTTCTGATTCAGTATGTGGATATACCTACTACAGAAGATGCAAAACTTGACCAACTCTTGGGAAATAAGGCAGGGCAGGTGACTGAGTTGTCAGTCGGGGAGTACTTTGGGGCCAGCGACCATAATTCTATTTGTTTTTAAATAGTGATGGAAAAGGGTAGACGCGATCTAAAAGTTAAAGTTCTAATTTGGAGGAAGGCCAATTTTGACGGTATTAAGTAAGACCTTTCAAACGTTGATTGGGAGCAGATTTTCACAGGGAAAGAGACGGTTGGAAAATGGGAAGCCTTCAAAAATGAGGTAACGAGAATCCAGAGAAAGTATATTCCTGTCAGGATGAAAGGGAAGGCTGGTAGATATAGGGAATGCTGGATGACTGAAGAAATTGAGGGTTTGGTTAAGAAAAAGAAGGAAGCATATGTCAGGTATAGACAGGATAGATCAAGTGAATCCTTAGAAGAGTATAAAGGCAGTCGAAGTATACTTAAGAGGGAAATCAGGAGGACAAAAGGGTACATGAGACAAATAGAATTAAGGAGAATCCAAAGGGTTTTAGACATATATTAAGGACAAAAGGGTAACTAGGGAGAGAATAGGGTCCCTCAAAGATCAACAAGGTGGCCTTTGTGTGGAGCCACAGAAAATGTGGGAGATACTAAATGAATATTTTGTAAGAGTATTTACTGTGGAAAAGGATATGGAAGACATAGACTGTAGGGAAATAGATGGTGATATCTTGCAAAATGTCTATATTACAGAGGAGGAAGTGCTGGATGTCTTGAAACGGTTAAAGGTGGACACATCCCCAGGACCTGATCAGGTGTACACGAGAACTCTGTGGGAAGCTAGAGAAGTGATTGTTGGGCCTCTTGCTGAGATATTTCTATCATCGATAGTCACAGGTGAGGTACTGGAAGACTGGAGGTTGGCAAATATGGTGCCACTGCTTAAGAAGGGTGGTAAAGACAAGCCAGGGAACTGTAGACCGGTGAGCCTGACCTCAGTGGTGGGCAAGTTGTTGGAGGGAATCCTGAGGGACAGGATGTACATGTATTTGGAAAGGCAAGGACTGATTAGGGATAGTCAACATGGCTTTGTGCGTGGGAAATCGTGTCTCACAAACTTGGTTGAGTTTTTTGAAGAAGTAACAAAGAAGATTGATGAGGGCAGATGTGATCTATATGGACTTCAGTAAGGCGTTCGACAAGGTTCCCCATGAGAGACCGATTAGCAAGGTTAGATCTCATGGAATACAGGGAGAACTAGCCATTTGGATACAGTACTGGCTCAAAGGTAGAAGACAGAGGGTGGTGGTGGAGGGATGTTTTTCAAACTGGAGGCCTGTGACCAGTGGAATGCCACAAGGATCAGTGCTGGGTCCTCTACTTTTCTTCATTTATATAAATGATTTGGATGCAAACATAAGGGGTATAGTTAGTAAGTTTGCAGATGACTCCAAATGTGGAGGTGTAGTCGACAGTGAAGAAGGTTACCTCAGATTACAACAGGATCTTGATCAGATGGGCCAATTGGCTGAGAAGTGGCAGGTGGAGTTTAATCCAGATAAATGCGAGGTACTGCATTTTGCGAAAGCAAATCTTAGCATGACTTATACACTTAATGGTAAGGTCCTAGGGAGTGTTGCTGAACAAAGAGACCTTGGAGTGCAGGTTCATAGCTCCTTGAAAGTGGAGTCACAGGTAGATAGGATAGTGAAGAAGGCATTTGGTATGCTTTCCTTTATTGGTCAGAGTACTGAGTACAGGAATTGTGGTTGTATAGGACATTGGTTAGGCCACTGTTGGAATATTGCATGCAATTCTAGTTTCCTTCCTAAAGTAAAGATGTTGTGAAACTTGAAAGGGTTCAGAAAATATTTCCATAGACGTTGCCAGGGTTGAGCCATAGGTTGAACTGGCTGGGGCTGCTTTCCCTGGAGCGTCGGAGGCCGAGGGGTGACCTTATAGAGGTTTACAAAATTATGAGGGGCATGGATAGGATAAACGGATAAAGTCTTTTCCCTGGGGTGGGATGTCCAGAACTAAAGGGCATAGGTTTAGGGTGAGAGGGGAAAGATATAAAAGAGACCTAAGGTGGAATTGTTTCATGCAGAGGGGAGTACGTGTATGGAATGAGCTGCCAGAGGAAGTGGTGGAGGCTGGTACAATTACAACTTTTAAAAAGCATTTGGATGGGTATACGAATAGGAAGGGTTTGGAGGGATATGGGCCGGGTGCTAGCAGGTGGGAATAGATTGGGTTGGAATATCTGGTCAGCATGGACGAGTTGGACTGAAGGGTCTGTTTCCACGCTGTACATCTCTACCACACTATGACTCTAAATTCTAACTTACATCGTCCTTCTCCCAAGTGAAGACAGATTCAAGATAGTAAATGAACACCCTGTCTCTGTCCTCCAGTTCCATACACTCCAACCACAGTGAAAAAAGGGCCACCATACCAATAGCCCTTCCCGATTACATGCTGTCCCTGAGTGCTAGTTTTCTGCGTTTCATGCGCAAATACTCTCAAGTGCCATTGTGGTGCACCTTTCTGCAGTTTTTCTCCATTTAAATAATTCTTTGTTCTTTTGTTTTCTCTTCAAAATAAATAACTTTCCCAAATTAATCCTCCATTTGCCAACTTGATGCCCATTTTCTTAAACCATCAATGTCTCTGTGAATTGTTTGTATCCACCTGTTTTAGAATTGTCTGCATATTTTGTGACAGTGCATTAACTTCTTTCCTCCAAATCATTCATATTTATTGTAAACATTTGCAGTCACAGCACTGATCCCTGTGGAACCCCACTGGTCACAGGTCACCAAGCTGAAAAAGCACTCCTTATCCCCACCTGCTGTTTCCTGCCCATAAGCCAATTCTTTCTCCATCCCATAATCCTGCCTACAATACCATGGCCTCGTAATCTTTCTTGAAGTATCTTGTTGAATGCTTCTAGAAGTCCAAATAAAACCCTGTTGGCTCCCTTCCATTCCCTCTAGTTGAGATCTCCTCAAAAGCTTTCATAACTGAGACAGATATTAATATCCTTTCATAAAACCACGCTGACTCTGCTTGATGAGATTATGATTTTCTGAATATTCTACTGTTACTTCCACAGGATACTACTTTTCCAATAATAGATCATGGGATAATCTGCCTATAGTTACCTGCTTTTTGCCTCCTTCCCTTATTAAAACAGACGTGTCATATTAGCAGTTTTCCAATCCTCTGGTACTTTTCCAGGATTGAGCAATTTAAGGAGAATTACAACAAATGCCTTCACTATCTCTGTAGTGACCTGTTTTAGAATCCTCGGATGTAAGCCATCAGGGCCAAGCAACCTCTCTGCCTTTAGCCCCATTAGTTTGTCTCACACCATTTCAATATTATACTCTGCCTAACTCCCTTAGTTTATCTTGTTCTTCGACCCTTTCCACTTCCTCAAGATATATTTTTGCTGAGAGCTGAGATAAACCTCCTTAAATGTCCACCCCTGCTTGTTTACGGTCATTCCTTCTCATCTATTTACCCAGATCACTTCAGATAACTCTACCCTCACTTCATTGTAATTCTGACCAGTCCCTTGTAAAGTTTTAGCAAAAACTTCCTACTTCTACATTGCATTCCCGATGAAGTAAAGGCTAAAATACCCACTGAACTCAGATGCTGGTTCTTTGTGATTCATGGATAAGGATTCCCACATCCCTCAGTTCCATAGCTCCCTGCAGCCTTTCTCCATTTAAATAATATCCAGCTCCTCTATTCTTCCTGCCAATGTCCTTAACCTCAAGTTCCTTTACATTATATGTCATCTGCCAAAAGTATTGTCCACTAACTCAACCTGACCATATCCCTCTGCTGACTCCTTATATCATCCTCACCACTTGCTTTCCCAACTTTTTTTGTTTCACCTACAAACTTGGCATTCACCTTCCACAACCAAGTCATTTATGTATTTCATAAATAATTGTGGACCCAGCACTGAACCGTGTGGCTCACCACTAGCTACGAGCTATCCCAATTCTCAGTCTTTTATTATTTAGACAATTATCTCTCCATTTTCATACATTACCTTAAGACCATAAGACTTTTTAAGTAGTTGAATGTGTGATGTCTTATCAAATGTCACCTGAAAATCCAAATATATTACATCCCTATATTTCCTCCCATCTATCCTGCTTAATACCTTCTCAAAGATTTTGAGTGAAGTTGTCAGACATGATTTCACCTTCACAAAAGGGTTGGTTTTGCTGGGACCAACCAACACAGAACAGGACCTGGGGTTGTGGGGGTGGGTAATGTCCCCTGCGAAATTGTTCAACTCAGTGTAACTGCAAGGTACCAAGGCAGAAGATGAGCTTCTGATGAGCTTCACTGGAGCACCGCAGTGAGACGGAAATTTCAGCATGGAAACACAGGGGGGCTGTGTTGAATTGGCAGAGTGAATATATTGGATCGAGTGACCCTTCCTCAGAATAATTCAACTGGGAAGGATAAGGTTTCCACTTGATGAAGTTTGTAAAGTATGGATGGGTTTGACATGGAGCCAGGTTTATCTGGAATTATGGGGCAGTGTCAGCTGACCCCTGGGAGATGTTACATCACAAGACTGTTCAACCTGATGATGTCAGTAAATCCCTGAGGTGTACAGGGCACTGCTACAACTGGTCATTGTGATGTCATCACCATGAACATCGAGGAGATTGGCCAGTGACCATGTGATTACCACATCAAAAGTGTGTGCAGTATCTTGGTTGGACAACTTCCCAAAGCTAATGTAATCAATGTTATTGATTATGAAATGAATAAAGTATCAACTCTTTGTTTGTAATTAAGTCAGAGTTTGTGCATCAGCCTGACCAATGGACCTGTCCCCTGTATTTGCTTGAATAGAACTATTGAAACTAAGACGGGAGCCTTAAGTGGTCTGTGAGAAAATTAAAGAGTGATCAAACTCTGATCAACCTCCCCCTTCTTCAGTCACTGAAGACAGAGAGACTGAGCTGGCAGCTTCATTTCCAGACGTTTTGTCAACCGACTAGGTAACATCTTCAGTGGGCCTCAGGCAAAGCAGTGTACATGATTCCTGCTTTCTATTTATATGTTTGGGTTAATTTGGGTTGGTGATGTCATTTGTTGTGGTGATGTAATTTCCTGTTCTTTTTCTCAGGGGTGGGATATGGGGTCTAACTCGATGTGTCTGTTGATGAAGTTCCTGTTGGAATACCATGCTTCTAGGAATTCTCGTGCATTTCTCTGTTTGGCTTGTCCTAAGATGGATGTGTTGTCCCAGTCGAAGTGATGTCCTTCCTTATCTGTACATAAGGATACTAGTAAGATAGGATCATGTCGTTTTGTGGCTAGTTGATGTTCATGTATCCTGGTGGCTAGTTTTCTGCCTGTTTGTCCAACGTAGTGTTTGCTGCAATCCTTGCATGGTATTTTGTAAATAACATTAGTTTTGCTTGTTGTCTGTATAGGGTCTTTCAAGTTTGTTAGCTGCTGTTTTAGTGTGTTGGTGGGTTTGTGGACTACCATGATGCCAAGAGATCTGAGTAGTCTGGCAGTCATTTCTGAGATGTCTTTGATGTAGTGGAGAGTGGCAAGGGTTTCTGGATGTGACTTGTCTGTTTGTTTGGGTTTGTTGCTGAGAAATTGGCGGACTGTGTTCATTGGGTATCCATTCTTTTTGAATACGCAGTATAGGTGATTTCCTCTGCTCTGCCGTAGTTCCTCTGTGCTGTCGTGTGTGTTGGCTCATTGAAGTGACGTTCTGATGCAGACAAGGAAGGACATCACGTCGACTGGGACAACACATCTATCTTATGACAAGCCAAACAAAGAAATGCACAATAATTCCTAGAAGCATGGCATTCCAACTGGAACTCCATCAACAAACACATCGTTAGACCCCATCTACCACTCCCTGAGAAAAAGAACAGGAAATGACAGCACCACGGGAAATGTCATCACCAACCCAAACATATAAATAGAAAGCAGGAATCACCTGAGGCCCACAACCTACATGTTCCCTGGTAGGTTGATGAAACGTCTGGAAATGAACCTCCCAGCTCAGTGAGCAAACCTACATCCAGAATCTCAACCTGAGCTACAAATCTTCTCAAAACTCATACACAGCTGTGTCTGAGATTTCCTGTCTTGGTGAAGGTTTGGGATTGAACAGTCACAGCTGACCAGCTGAAGATGATATTTCACATTCGGGAGACTTCTGCATCACTGTCTTGGCAAGCATTTATTGCACAACCCGAATTATCCTGGAGGCTGCTCATTAACCCATTATTGTCCATGTGGAGGAGGGACCCACTGGGAAGTTAGGAGAGGATTTCCAGCATTTTGGCCCAATTCAGCATGGTATATGGCATACAGGACAATTTGCAAGTGATGGTGTTTCTGTCTATCTGCTATCCTTACCTAGTTCAGGTTGCATAATTGGAAGTTGCTCTCTGAGGAGGCTCAGTGAGTTGTCTCACACTTTTTAAAAAATTGTACACATTTCTGCAACTGTGTGTCAGTGGTGCAGGGAGTGAATGTTAGAGGTATTGGACGGAGTGCCATTCAAGAAGCCTGTTTTGTCCTGGATTGTGTTGACCTTCTTCAGTACAATTGGGGCTGCAGTCATCCAGGCAAGTGGAGAGAGCTCTATTATACACCAAATCTCTGCCTTATAGATGGAGGACTAGTAACTGAGGAGTCAGTAGGTGAGTTGCTGCCTGCAGACTTTTCACTCTCTGACCTGCTCTTGTAGCTATAGTGTGTGTTTGGCAGGTGAGTTCAGTTTCCGGTCAATGGTAACCTCCAGGATGTTGCAAGTGGAGGATGCAGTGATGAATGGAATTGTTACTGAACATCAAGTGTTGATTGTTACATTCTCTCTTGTTGGAAACGGCTATTGCCTGACACTCGTGTGGCACGAATGTTACTTGTCTCTTGTCAGCTCAAAGCTGAACAGCTGGACAGAGTCATGGCCTCATTGTATTTGAACATGGATTGTTTCAGGATCTGAGAGGTTGGAAATGATGCTGTTATTGTGCAATCATTAGTGAGTATCTCATCACCTCCACCGCGACCTTATGACGGAGGGAAGTCCACTCATGAAGCAGCTGAAGATGCTTAGGACGAGCCATTATTCTGACAAACTCCTCCAGAAATGTCTGGGATCTGAGATGGTTGATCTTGAACAATCACAACCATCTTCCCTTGTGTTCAGTATGACTCAAAAAAGTAGAGAGATTTCCACTGACTCCTATTAACTACAGTTTTGCTCATTACAGACTTGTATTTTTCTTCATGAAAATATCAAAGTTATACAATATAAATCAGGCCAAAGGAGGAACTTATCTGAGCTTTACCAGGGTGAGTGGCTTCCTGCATTTCTTTCCATACAAGAAAAGGGAAGAGGCTGCAGAACGTTTTTGTGGAGATGGTACCATCTGTTAGTGAGAGTACACAACCGTCGCCACTGATCCTGTAAATATTAAACATTAATTGATGAGGAATTTAGCATAAACACTTTGCTGAGTAATTTCACCAACTTGCACTGAGTTCCAGTAAAGTACATGTCCTACCTTCTCTTCTGAGATGCTTCCTCCTGAAATAAACAAAACACAATCTGAGTTGACAGAGACTGACTGTCTACATCCAGAAAGCAGCAATTACACTCACATTGTTACAAACTGCTGAGAATCGCCAATTCTGATTGTTGCAGGCATCGAATAGAAAGAGGATGTGACACCAAGGATATTGAAGACCAGAAGAATAAAAACAAAATTTGAACAATTACAAAGGATTGAAAGAAACATTAATATATTTTACTGGATAAAAAGCTGACTTTGATTTTTTAAATTACAATAAAGAAAGGGATTGATTCCATAGATTCAGTAAAGATATTTTCACTTCTAAAGAATCTAAACATGTGAGTCAGTGAACATCATTCAATTATAAATAACCCTAATGAATCCAATAAATAAATACAGAACTTGTCAAAAACCAGGCATGAGGCCTTCAGATTCAGGAGACCCACTTCAATATAAGGAATCCAAGTATGACCTTTGCAGAGCCATTAAGCCAGCCAAGGACCAACACCGATCTAAACCAGAGATCCAGACAGACACCCGGCGACTATGGAAAGGACTGATTGACATCACAGGTTCTAAAAAGAGACAGTGCAAGATAGCAGACGATGACATATCCCTCCCAAATTGTCTGAACGCCTTATACGCTCACTTTGAGCAAAATTTCGGTGGAGAGAAGTCCGGATGAACCTATCCCAACAGCCACTGCATCAGAGGTCAGATCAGCTTTCCTTCTTGTGAATCCAATGAAAGCAATAGGACCAGACTGAGTACCAGGCCATGCACTCTGAGCATGCACAGATCAACTGGCAGAGGTCTTCTCGAACATCTTCAACCTCTCCCTGCAGCAGGCCACTGTCCCTGCCTGTTTCAAGAGGGCTAACGTAATCCCTGCATCTAAGAAGGCTCATGCAGCATGTCTTAATGACGATCACCCAGTGGCCCTAACTTTGGTGGTCATGAAGTGATTTGAAAGGCTGGTCATGTCATTAATCTACTCCACCCTCCCCACTATTCTTGACCCACTCCAATTTGCCTATTGGACCAATAGATCCACGTCAGATGCCATATCAGTGCCCTTCACTCCTCCCTAGAACATCTTGACACCAAGAACAGCTACATAAGAATCCTACTCATTGACTACAGTTCAGCCTTCAACAGTATTATCCCCTCGAGACTGATTACTAAACTTCGTGATCTCGGCCTAAGCCCCACTCTCTGCAAGTGTATCCTCAGTTTCCTGACCCACAGGTCATAATCAGTGAAGATTGGGGACAATATTTCATCCTCACTAACACTCAACACTGGAGTCCCCCCAGTGGTGGGTACTCAGCCCCCTACTGTACTCGCTGTATATCTATGACTGTGTCACCAAATACCAGACTAATGCCTTTACAAGTTCGATGATGACACCATCATAGTCAATTGACTTTCAGATGGCAATGAAACAGACTACAGATGGGAGGTGGAAGACCTAGAAAAATGATGCACTGAGAACAACCTCGCTCTCAATGCCGGAAAACCAAGGAACTTATTATTGACTTTCGGTGGGATGTTATTCATGCCCACCCCCTGCACATTAACAGCACAGAGGTGGAACGAGTGGAGAGTGTCAATCTCCTGGGAGTGGTCATCCATAACAAACTTTCTTGGACTCTTCAAGTGGATACACTGGTTACAAAGGCCCAACAATGTCTCTTCTTCCTCAGGCAGCTGAGGAAATTTGGCATGACAGCAAATACCCTTGCCAATTTTTGTAGCTGCGCCATGGAGAGCATTCTGTCTGGATGTATCACTACCTGGTATGGCAACTGTACCATTCAAGATTGGAGTCAGTTACAGAGAGTGGTGAACTTGGCCCGGACAATCACAAAGGCCAACCTCCCACCTATAGAATCCATCTACCAGGCCCGTTGTCAAGGAAAGGCCGCCTGCATTCTCAAAGATCCATCCCACCCTGGCAATGTTTTCCTACAACCTCTACCATTGGGGAGAAGGTACAGAATCCTGAACACATGCACCAGCCGGTTTTGCAACAGTTTCTTGTTAGAATACTGAGTGGACTCACAAACTCTTAACATTTGCCTGTGCCTCGGTGCACGTGATAATAAATTAATTTCAATTCAATTCCATGGGGAATTCAGGGGAAAAGCCTTGATCAAGAAAGTGATGAGAATGTGGAACCCACAGTCACACAGTGTGATTGAGACAAATATATTGAACAGGAAAGTGGAGACCCGAATGTTGGAGAAAGCAGCAGAGGGAGATAGTGACGGAGGATGGGTGTCTCTTTCACTGAACTAAACTGAAACATAATCCCTCACCGTCAGAAATATCACTCCGTCTGTTTGTTCCAATTGTTTTTCCAAGTTTGAGAGTTTCTGCTGAAAAGAATTTAAATTCTTTTGAATTTCACACAGATTTTGCTCCATTGCTTTAAGAATGTTTTCCTCTTGTTCCCTGAGATCTCGGAGTAAACTCTGCTCTTTCTCAGTCAGCATCTGGTGCATTTTAGTGAACTCAGATTTGATGTGAGTCTGCAGACTACTGGATTCCTCCTGTCAGGGGAAATATAAAAACAATATGTTTCTGCAAAATAAAAATAAATGAACAAATCAAATGTTGAAGCCGAACCCGGGGAGATTTTACCTGAATTTGGGAAATCTTCTGTTTCTGCTCCCGCTCTATTTCTAGAGCTGCTGATTTTTTCTCTGTGAGAGAATCCAAGGAAGATTTCACCCGATCCTGGGATTGGGAGAGAAAATCAGAAAATAAAAGTGTTATTCGTGAAAATGTGATGAAATAATCAGGGGATGGAATCTGTTTCCTTTTACCTTGTAGATTCCAACAGCTTCTTTAACCGGGATGAAGTTGTGAGATTTATGTTCCCGGGAATCTCTACAAATCACACAGACCAATTTTTCGTCAGTTTCACAAAACAGCTTCAGTTCTTCCTGATGTTCCTCACAGTGATGTTTCCTTTCCTTCTCTTGCGGATTCCCATTTAATTTTCGAGCTTTCTCGGCCAGATTCGCTAAGACCCGGTTTCCTCTGAGGTTTCTGTCCGGAAACTCCTGTCGACATTCCGGGCAGGAGTTTCTCCCTCGCCTTTCCCAACTCTGGGTGATACAGGAGCGGCAGAAGTTGTGTCCACACTCCAGTGTCACCGGATCGGTGAAGAAATCCAGACAAATGGGACAGATTACCTCCTCGGTCCAACTCTGTACCTGCTGTCTGAAAGCCATGTTCACCCTCAGCACTTCCTGATTCAAACCCCCTTTCACTTTCGCTGTCCCTGCGCTGCTGAACACATTCAGCTCAGGCAGCACCGAGATGGTGATAGTTCATACAGGGCTTCCTTTCTGTATCCACCGGTACCGTCCATCGCCGAGTCTCGGACTCATTCGCCGTCGGTTGGATGTGACTGGAGCAGCTCCCTCGGGTAAACTTTCCCCAAAATGGAATTAAACGGCACTTGAAAGCGACGCGATTTCTGTTGAGAAAACTTTGCAATGTCTCACCTTTGACCGTTTACAGAAAGGAAGAGGATGGCAGCTTCCGGAACAAGTTTACAACTTCAGTGAGAAATTACAATTGCAGCATTTCGGAAACAGTCACCGGGTGAAGAATGTTTTAATCTGAAATTATTTCTTCATCCCCGCCCCCACGTATGGGGAAAACAGGACCCCTCACTAACATTGGGAATGTTTTGGTCCGATATGATCTGGAATGTGGGTTATTGTAATGAAAGAAATTCTGGAGGGAAGTTGTGAAAGAAAAATGCATTTCCAGAAAATGTGAAAGAAAGTGCCCAGCGAGAGGCCACTCAGCCGGTCACTGATGGAGAAACTGGAAAAGTGAGCGCCAGTGTCATCCCACCTTCCCCCTTTTGGGATGTGGCCCTGTGAGGTGTGGGACATTTCCCAGTATGTTTAAACCTTGAGGGTTTCTGTCCCCATTCCGTTTTCAGGAAATGAGTAACAGACCCCAAACCCCCAACACTGAGTGAAAAAATATTCTCCCCACATTCTCTCCCCCGATCTCTGTTGGTACATAACTCACTGAAAGAAAATTACATTTTATTTTTGGTGGTGGTTTCTCAGCCTTTAAATATTAATTGTGTGTTGTAAAGCTCCTGGCCCTCCCATCAAGTGTTTTGTTCTGGCAAGTCCATGTGAATGACATTCATATTATCACATTATTGTTTCAACACGGTCTTTCTGTCCACTTCCCTCCTGTGATTTGTCATGCTTAATGTTATTGCAAAACTCAGGAGGAGGTGGTGGGAATATGACTGGACCAGTAATCCCAACTGCTCATCGGGTCATACAGCTTGGAAATAACTTGTCCATCCCGACCAGATATCCTGGACTGATCTGGTCCCATTTGGCAGCATTTGGGCCATGTCTGTCTGAACCCTTCCTATTCAGGTACATCTCCAAATGCCTTTTAAATGGTGTGATTGTGCCAGCCTCCACCACATCCTTTGACAGCTTGTTCCTTACACACACTGCCCTCTGCATAGGGGGGATTGCCCCTCAGGCCCCTTTTGAATCTTCCCCCTCTCACCCTGCACCTATGCCCTTTAGTTTTGGACTCCCCGACCCTGGTTATCTGCCCTCTCCGTGCTCCTCTGGAGAGTTGCCCCTCAGCCTCTGCCGCTCCAGGGAGGGAAGTCCCAGCCTGTCCCTGTGCCTCAGGGCCTCCACTCCCAGCAACATCCCTGTGAAACTTTTCTGAACCATTTCAAGATTAGCAGCATCTTTCCGATAGCAGGGAGACCAGAGTTGAGAGCAATATTCTCAAAGTGGCCTCACCAATGTCCTGTGGGGGCTCTGGGTTCAAATCTCATGAGAATATTAATTCAATTTATAAATCAGGAGAGTGAAGCTTGTCTTAGTCATGGTCACCCATCCGGTTTCACCAATGTCCTTTAGGGGACCAATCTGCCATCCTCGCCTTCCATGTGACTCCACATGTACCAATGTCTTGTACAGCTGTGACACAATGTCCTAACTCCTGAACTCAATGCACTGACCGATGAAGGCAAACATATCAAACACTGCCTTCACCATCCTGTCTATGTTGTTCAGGAAATGGTGCATGGTAAGCTGAGGCTGAAATCAGCCATGGGACATACCGTCGGGGTGGTGCTGGTAATTACTGTGGTGAGTTGGTCAGATATGGTTAGAAAATTCATTGGGGTCTCATACCGAGATTCCCTCCTGGACATGGACTTAACAAAAAGGTAAGATTCTCCCAACTTCCCGGGAGTTTCTCCCGGTACATTTGTATGTGATGATGATGCTGGAACATGAGCCTTTGCATTTTGGAGAACAGAATAGAATCAAAATGTTGAATTGAACAGAAAATGTCCAATTCTAAATGGATTGCAGCATTTGAGGGATCTGGAGGCTGGTGAAGAGAACTGATGAGGTTTGCAGGGTGGGTGGAGAAAGTGGTTGAACTGATGAGGTGTTACCAATAGAGACAGAAAGTACAAAACCAATGTCATCATGATGAGACTTTAGAAGCTCTGGTTTGGGTACAATGGAAGTT
Source organism: Chiloscyllium punctatum (assembly GCF_047496795.1). Classification (NCBI taxonomy): domain Eukaryota; kingdom Metazoa; phylum Chordata; class Chondrichthyes; order Orectolobiformes; family Hemiscylliidae; genus Chiloscyllium; species Chiloscyllium punctatum. The sequence goes on along the minus strand of NC_092768.1, from coordinate 21,579,482 downwards.
TTGTGTCCATTATCTTCACCAGACCTTCAGAAGGATGTGAAATCTTTGAGACAGAGCAGAGAAGTTTGAAAATGTTTCCAGGGGTGAGGGACCTCAGTAACATGGAAAGATTGGAGAAGCTGGGTTGTCCACCTTCCAGAGGAGAAGGTGGAGAGAATATTTGATTGAAGTGCTAAAGTGATTAAAGGAAGGTGTGACCGTACCAATAACCTCTAGAATGGAGTTTATACTCTTCCTGACCCTGCTCCCTTGACAGATAAAGCAATGTCTTCACCCAGGCCATCTGAGTGGGTCATCAATGCTCCCTGGAGATGCAGGACCACCTCCGTGTGATCACATGTTCCTCCCAGCAGTGGGCAGTCTCCAGACACAGGCCAGCAATGGGGGTGATTGCTGGATCATAGGAGGGCACGAAGGGGCCATTCACACATCCCAAAGGTGACAGGCTCTAGTCCTGTTGCTGTGGGCAAGGGAGGTCCTCTCTTTGGTGACAGGCCCTGACATTTCTCTGTGTGTGTCCCTGTTTTGTTCAGCAATGATATCTTTAGTCTGAATTCGATTGGAACTCCATCGACCGATCTCCAGGCTTGAAGCTCAGCACATTGGTTCACCTCACAACTAGTTACATTATTACACAAGGTGAAACAGCAGACTTATTAAACAACAAAGACAGATCTTCCATTACAGCATGACGGATATACTCAAAATATTAAATTACCTTCCACCTTTAAGCCTATGTTATCCCCAATGAGCTGTGACTGCACTGTGATTCTGCTCCATTCAGCTTATCCTGTCCCTTCAGGCACATTTTCAGCTGCTTTCCCATTCTCCTGTCTCTGAATCCACGACATTTTAGCATTTGATACATCTTGACATTTTAACGCAAGGAAAAAGTGAGGACTGCAGATGCTGGAGATCAGAGCTGAAAAATGTGTTGCTGGAAAAAGGAAGAAGGGCTTATGGCCGAAACGTCGATTCTCCTGCTCCTTGGATGCTGCCTGACCTGCTGCGCTTTTCCAGCAACACATTTTTCAGCTCATTTTAACGAAAGGATCAAGACCTCAGTGCCAGACTAAGTCTAGGAAACCCAGTTATCTCCCCATTTCCAGATCAACAGGGACTCCCAGTTTTAAAGCATGATCGAGGTTCCAGTGTTGCTTATTTCTGGTGAGAGAGGAGATGATCAGGGTCTCCCTCTCCCTCTCTCTGTGCTGATTGGATCAGTTCCTGCGCCTTGATTTGGTTTTTGAGCTCCTCATGTGTGGCCCTGATTGCTCAGTGGGTCAATGCACCATCTGCTGTGATACTGAGCCATGCAAAGTAGGGAGGGCCCCCAGCCTGGACTGAGGGAGCTGCTCTCAGACACAACAGTGATGGGGAGACAGCAACTGGCACAGAGCAACTGAGGTGAGGGAGTTCGCTGACAGATTATTCTGTGTTACTGACAGGCCATTCAGTCCATTACATCATTGTTGATCTTTCAGTTTTCTAGCCTCTGCTCATTAAATCCCATCAACATCCTCCATTTCTCCAGAAATTCCTCTCAATGACACTTTGCGTCTGTGAGCCCCACATTCTCACCAATCTCTGGGGAAAGACATTTCTCACAAACTAACACTTGGTTTCCTCTTCATTTTTGGCAACTCATTCCCACCAGATGAAACCAGTTTAACGTTCCATTCAGGGTCCCCATTAAAGGAAGACCATCCTGACAGCAGACACACTCTGGGCGATCTGAGGAACGGCCTCTCTCCGAGCTGCAGGGATGGTTTCAGAGGATTACTTCCCCAGACACATCCAGCAGCTGCTGGGAGGGAGTTGGACAAAGTTCAGCCGCAGAGAGTCAGTCACCCCCAGCATGGTCACTGGGTGACAGCTCAACACCCCTGGACGTTCAAGATGGCTCATGAGGAGAAAGATGAAGAGGGGAACATATTCCTGAAACAAGCGTGTGATTTACTAAAGCCCTGGCCGTGCTGAGCAAGCCTCCCTGCCTGAGGACAGACAGACCTGAGGGGCTCATCAATGAGGACTACACTTTGCTGCAGCTCACTCCCCATCATGTCCATACAACATTTAACTGCAACTTCTGGGCCTCGGGAATCTCATGTGTGAGGAGACCAATGGGATTTCAGGAGAAAGTGTCTGGGAGGAGGAGACGGCCCTGAGGAATTGACGGGAGGCTCAGGAATGAACTCGGAACAGAAATCAGAAGAAATCTGTTGTTCTCTTCATCTCGAGGTCAGGAAAAGCTTGTCCCGTGTCTGGGCAGTGTGCTGCAGGAATGGTGAGCTATTTCTGAAACGTTGCACAAGGTGAGTGGAAAATATGGACTCATGAACAGGTGACAAAAAACATGTTTTCGGAAAGGAATGGGCTAGGATGTGGACTTCTCCTTCCAGCCCCAAGAACTGGATTGAATTTCACTCCAGGGAGATACACATGTTCTGGTCCCGACGCGATAGGACTCCGATGAGGAGGATTAGTTTTGGGGCTGGAGCACAGCCAGCTGCCACCACGGGCTCCTGGTTTGCTGCAATGTTTCCCGAGGGGCCTGCCCAGTGGGAGCAGAGCCAACAGCACTAACCTCTTGGGAATTGAGCCCATGACTGGGAAAGGCTGCTGTGCTGAATGGCAGTCCTGGGCTGAATGGCACCCCTGGGCTCTGTGCTCTGATGCTGGCTCTATGGTACATTGAGGAGATCCTGGGTGATCAATAGACAATAGGTGCAGGAGTAGGCAATTCTGCCCTTTGAGCCAGCACCACCATTCATTATGATCATGGCTGATCATTCCTGTCTTATCCCCATAACCCTTTATTCCACTATCCTTAAGAGCTCTATCCAGAGACTTGGCCTCATCGGTTTTCTGGGACAGAGCATTCCATCCACTCACCACTCTCTGGGTGAAGACGTTTCTCTTCTATTCTGTTCCAAATGGCCTACCCCTTATTTTTAAACTGTGTACTCTGATTTGGGACGCACCCATCAGCACAAACATGCTTCCTGCCTCCAGAGTGTCCAATTCTTTAATAATCTTATAGAACATAGAACATAGAACAATACAGTACAGAACAGACCCTTCGGCCCACGATGTTGTGCCGATCATTTGTTCTAGCTTAAGCACTTATCCATGTACCTATCCAATTGCCGTTTAAAGGTCACCAATGATTCTGACTCTGCCAATCCCACAGCCCTCACCACTCTCTGGGTAAAGAACCTACCCCTGACAACTCCCCCTTTACCTTCCACCCTTCACCTTAAATATATGTCCCCTTGTAACACTCTTGTTGTACCCGGGGAAGAAGTCTCTGACTGTCTACTCTATCTATTCCCCTGATCATCTTATAAACCTCTATCAAGTCACCCCTCATCCTTCGCCGTTCCAATGAGAAAAGGCTTAGCACTCTCAACCTATCCTCGTATGACCTATTCTCCATTCCAGGCAACATCCTGGTAAATCTCCTCTGCACCCTCTCCAAAGCTTGCACATCTTTCCTAAGGTGAGGCGACCAGAAGTGCACACAGTACTCCAAATGTGGCCTTACCAAGGTCCTGTACAGTTGCAACATCACCTCACGACTCTTGAATTCAATCCCTCTGCTAATGAACACCAGAGGCCTTCTTACAAGCTCTATCCACCTGAGTGGCAACTTTCAAAGAGCTATGAACATAGACCCCAAGATCCCTCTGCTCTTCCACCTTACTAAGAACCCTACCGTTAACCCTGTATTCCGCATTCTTATTTGTTCTTCCAAAATGGACAACCTCACATTTGACAGGGTTGAACTCCATCTGCCACTCTTAAGCCCAGATCTGCATCATATCTAAGTCCCTTTGCAACCGACAACTGCCCTCCTCAATATCCACAACTCCACCAATCTTCGTATCATCTGCGAATTTACTGACCCACCCTTCGACTCCCTCTTCCAAGTCATTAGTAAAAATTACAAACAGCAGAGGACCCAGAACTGATTCCTGCGGAACTCCACTTGTAACTGGGCTCCAGGCTGAATATTTACCATCTACCACCACTCTCTGAATTCGACCGGTTAGCCAGTTCTCTATCCAACTGGAGGAGAAAGTGAGGACTGCTGATGCTGGAGATCAGAGCTGAAAATGTGTTGCTGGAAAAGCGCAGCAGGTCAGGCAGCATCCAAGGAACAGGAGAATTTGCCTTATGCCCGAAACATCGATTCTCCTGTTCCTTGGATGCTGCCTGACCTGCTGCGCTTTTCCAGCAACACATTTTCAGCTCTATCCAACTGGCCAAATTTCAGACTATCCCATGCCTCCTGACTTTCCGCATAAGCCTACCATGGGGAACCTTATCAAATGCCTTACTAAAATCCGTGTACACGACATCCACTGCTCTACTCTCATCCACATGCTTGGTCACCTCCTCAAAGAGTTCAAAAAGACTTGTAAGGCAAGACCTACCCCTCACAAATCCGTGCTGGCTGTCCCTAATCAAGCAGTGTCTTTCCAGATACTCATAAATCCTATTCCTCAGTACCCTTTCCATTACTTTGCCGACCACCGAAGTAAGACTAAGTGGCCTGTAATTCCCGGGGTTATCCCTATTCCCTTTTTTGAACAGGGGCACAACATTCACAACTCTCCAGTCCCCGGTACCGCGCCCATTGACAGTGAAGATGAAAAGATCATTGCCAACGGCTCCGCAATTTCCTCTTTTGTTTCCCACATGATCCTAGGATATGTCCCATCAGGCCAGGGAGACTTGTCTATCCTCAAGTTTTTCAAAATGCCCAACACATCTTCCTTCCTAACAAGTATCTCCTCTAGCTTACCCGTCCGTTTCATACGCTCCTCTTCAACAATACGGTCCCTCTTGTTTGTAAATATTGAAGAAAAGTACTCATTCAAGACCTCTCCTATCTCTCCTGACTCAATACACAGTCTCCTACTACTATCCTTGATCGGACCTACCTTCGTTCTCGTCATTCTCATGTTTCTCACATACGCATAAAAGGCCTTGGGTTATCCTTGATCCTACCCACCAAAGAGTTTTCATGCCCTCTCTTAGTTCTCCTAATCCCTTTCTTCAGCTCCCTCCTGGCTATCCTGGATCCCTCCAACGCTGTGTCTGAACCTTGTTTCCTCAACCTTATGTAAGCCTCCTTCTTCCTCCTTACAAGACATTCAACCTCCCTCGTCAGCCAAGGTTCCCTCACACGACCATCTCTTTCCTGCCTGACAGGTACATACATATCAAGGACACATCGTATCTGTTCCTTGAAAAAGTTCCACATTTCAACGACATCCTTCCTTGACAGCCTATGCTCCCAACTTGTGCTCCTTAGATCCTGTATTGTAGCATTGTATTTACCCTTCCCCCAATTGTAAAACCTACCCTGTTGCACGCACCTATCTCTCTCCATAACCAAGGTGAAAGTCACAGAATTGTGGTCACCATCACCAAAATGCTCACCCACTAACAAGCCCATCACTTGTCCCGGTTCGTTACCAAGTACCAAATCCAATATGGCCTCCCCTCTGGTTGGACAATCTACATACTGAGTTAGAAAAGCTTCCTGGACACATTGCACACACACCGCCCCGTCCAATCTACTTGATCTAAAGAGCTTCCAATCAATATTTGGGAAGTTGAAATCACCCATGACTATGACCCTGTGGCTTCTGCACCTTTCCAAAATCAGTTTCCCAATCTGTTTCTCCACATCTCTGTTGCTATTGGGGGGCCTATAGTAAACACCCAACAAGGTGACTGCTCCTTTCCTATTTCTGACTTCAGCCCATACTACCTCCAAAGGCAAATCCCCCTCAAACTGCCTTTCTACAGCCGTTATACCATTTCTAATTAGCAACGCCACCCCCCCTCCTTTTTTACCACCCTCCCTAATCTTACTGAAACATCTGTAACCAGGAACCTCCAACAACCATTCCTGTCCCTCTTCAATCCACGTTTCTGTGATGGCCACAACATCGTAGTCCCAAGTACCGATCCATGCCTTAAGTTTACCCACCTTATTTCTGATACTCCTTGCATTGAAGTATACACACTTGAACCCATCTCTGTGTCCGCAAGTATTCCCTGTCAGTGCTACCTTCTCCACAGCCTCCCAATGTTCTTGGACATCCTGAAAATCAGCTAATCTACTTGCTGGACTACAAGTCCGGATCCCATTCCCCTGCAAAATTAGTTTAAACCCCCCGAAGAGTGCAAGCAAACCTACCTCCCAGGATATTGGTGCCCTTCTGGTTCAGGTGCAACCCGTCCTGCTTGTACAGGTCCCACCTTCCCCAGAATGCAGTCCAATTGTCCAAATACCTGAAGTCCTCCCTCCTGCACCATCATTGCAGCCACGTGTTCAACTGCACTCTCTCCCTATTCCTTGCCTCACTGTCACATGTCACCGGCAACGTCTCAATCAGATCCCTCTCAGCCTTCTAAACTCAAGCGTATAGAAGCCCAGTTGCTCCAATCTTTCAGCGTAAGATAGTCTCGCCATTCTGGGAATTGACCTCGTGAACCTACGCTGCAGTCCCTCAATAGCCAGAATGTCTTTCCTCAAATTTGGAGACCAAAACTGTGCACAATATTCCAGGTGCGGTCTCACCAGAGCCCTGTACAGCTGCAGAAGGACCTCTTTCCTTCTATACTCAATTCCTCTTGTTATGAAGGCCAGCATGCTATTAGCTTTCTTCACAACCTGCTGTACCTGCATGCTTGCTTTCATTAACTGATATTCAAGAACACCCAGATCTCGTTGTACTGCCCCTTTACGTAACTTGACTCCATTTAGGTAGTAATCTGCCTTCCTGTTCTTGCCACCAAAGTGGATAACCACACATTTATCCACATTAAACTGCATCTGCCATGCCTCTGTCCACTCACCTAGCCTGTCCAGGTCACCCTGTATTCTCCTAACATCCTCCTCACATTTCACCCTGCCACCCAGCTTTGTGTCATCAGAGCCTTTGATAAGTCCTTGCTGTTGACACTGGATCCTCTTTCAGACTGGGAATACATACAGTCATAGAGATGTACAGCATGGAAACAGACCCTTCGGTCCAACCTGTCCACGCCAAGCAGATATCCCAGCCCAATCTAGTCCCACCTGCCAGCAACCGACCCATATCCCTCCAAACCCTTCCTATTCACATAACCATCCAAATGCCTCTTAAAGGTTGCAATTGTACCAGCCTCCACCACATCCTCTGGCAGCTCATTCCATACACGTACTACCCTCTGTGTGAAAAAGTTGCCCCTTAGGTCTCTTTTATATCTTTCCTCTCTCGCCCTAAACCTATGCCCTCTAGTTCTGGACTCCCCAACCCCAGGGAAAAGACTTTGCCTATTTATCCTATCCATGCCCCTCATAATGTTGTAAACCTCTATAAGGTCACCCCTCAGCCTCCGACGCTCCAGGCAAAACAGCTCCAGCCTGTTCAGCCTCTCCCTGTAGCTCAGATCCTCCAACCCCTGGCAACATCCTTGTAAATCTTTTCTGATCCCTTTCAAGTTTCACAACATCTTTCCAATAGGAAGGAGACCAGAACTGCATGCAATATTCGAACAATGGCTTAACCAATGTCCTGTACAGCTGCAACATGACCTCCCAACTCCTGTACTCAATACTCTGACCAATAAAGGAAAGCATACTAAACACCTTCTTCACTATCCTATCTACTTGCAACTCTGCTTTCAAGGAGCTATGAACCTGCATTCCAAGGTCTCTTTGTTCAGCAACACTCCCGAGGACCTTACCAATACAATTGGATGGCGAGGTGAGAATGTGGTGCCCATTGAAGTGAAAGAGACTGGGTCTCATGGAGAACTCATGTCCCCTTAAGCACTCCCCCTGCCCCCTCTGGGAGAGGGAGATACAATCTGAGGGAGAATTGCTGCCGTGTGTCCGGTTTGATGGAAACCCTTGGGGTTGAATCTCCCAGGGGATGGGGGGGTGAAATTCCCTGGACTGAACCAGCTGCGAGCCTGGAGAAATGGTGGAAACGACACCAACAGGATTCCCACTCGTCTCCTGCCCAAGCTGCAGCCAATTCTGGGCCTGCCCTTTCGGAAGGATGTCAAGGCTGAAGGGATGGTGCAAGGGGAGATTTCCCAGAATGGGACCAGGGATGAGGCTCTTCAGTTCTGTGCAGTGACTCCCAAAGTGAGGATTGAGAGGATCCTGGTGGATTGTAAGGGAGAGGTGAGGAGGCGCTGGACAATAAGTTTCAGCTTGTGTTTCCCCCAGAGTCAAACACAACTTGACCATCCGTGTCTGGGACTGCTTTGGGACTGAAGGATATGAAGGAGTGCAGCAGGCTGCCAGTCACTCCCAGGACAAAACCCCCACCCCCTCCCATCCTCTCTCCACCCACCTACCCCACTCCCAACCGACCTTCCCTCTCACCTCCCGGCTTCAGGGATTCCCTGTCGCTGCTCTAACGCTGTTTATTCCTCATTCTGCTCTGGGGGCTGTCTCCGCCTCTCAGAGTGGGCGGGGCCGAGAGCAGCCAATAACAAGAATTCCTTGAGGATTGCACTGACCTCCCTGAGGGAGTGACTGAGCTGAATGTGTTCTGCGGCGCAGGGAAACTGAAACTGAAAATAGATGGAATCAGGAAGTGCTGAGGGTGGACATGGATATCAAACAGGTCAAAACAATGACTGCAGATGCTGGAAACCAGATTCTGGATTAGAGTGGTGCTGGAAGAGCACAGCAGTTCAGGCAGCATCCAAGGAGCAGGAAAATCGACGTTTCGGGCAAAAGCCCTTCATCAGGAATACCAAACAGCATGGATTTCAAACAGCATTTCCTGAGTTTGACCGAGGAGGTAATCTGTCCCATTTGTCTGGATTTCTTCACCGATCCGGTTTCACTGGATTGTGGACACAACTTCTGCCGCTCCTGTATCACCCAGAGTTGGGAAAAGCAGGAGAGAATCTCCTGCCCGGAATGTAGACAGAAACCTCAGGGTAAATCGGGCCTTAGCGAATCTATCTGAAAAAGTTCGAAAGTTAAGTCGGAATCCGCAAGAGAAGGGAAGTAAATGTCACTGTGAGGAACATCAGGAAGAACTGAAGGTTTTTTTGTGAAACTGATGAGAAATTGATTTGTGTGAATTGTGTAGTTTCCCGGGAACACAGGGAGCACCGCTTCATCCTGATTGAAGAAGCGGTTGGAATCTACAAGGTAAAAGGAAACCGATTCCATCTTCTGATTATTTCATCACATTTTCATGATCTAATACTTTTATTTTCTGATTTTCTCTCCCAATCCCAGGATCGGGTGAAATCTTCCTTGGAATCTCTCACAGGGAAGAAATCGGCGGCTATAGAAATGGAGCGGCAGCAGAAACAGAAGATTTCCCAAATTCGGGTAAAATTTCCCTGAGCTGAGCTTCCAAATTTGATTCCCTCCTTTGTTGTGTTTTACTGCAGAAGCAGATTGTCTCTATATTTGCTCTTTTAGGTGCAATCCCAAAATCTACAGAGCTGCATCAAATCCGAGTTCACTAAAATACACCAGTTTCTCACTGAGAAAGAGCAGCGTTTACTCCGAGATCTCAGGGAACAAGAGGAAAACATTCTCAGAACAATGCAGCAAAATCTTGGCAAAATTCAAAAGAATTGAAATTCTCTTCAGGAGAAACTCTCAAAGTTGGAAAAACAGTTGGAACAAAAAGACGGAGTGATATTTCTGCAGGTGAGGGATTATATTTAATTTTAGTTCACGGAAAGTAAACTCAGAATGTAATCCTCATAAACTTGCTCCCATCCTCCGTCATTCCTCCAATATCCCTTTCTGCTCCTCTTTCCCTCATGTGTTTGTCCACTCTCCTGTTTCATACATTTTCCTCAATCTCATTGATGATTGTGGGTCTCACTATTGAAATTCTCCTCACGATTAAAAGGCTAAATTAAAAAAGCAGTCGACAATTCACAGCTCCAGCCCAAGATGCAAGTTATTTATTCACATCCATACGGAAAACCGTTCAAATTACAAGTTGGTGTATTTCAAAAATATTGTTTATTCATAAAAGTCTGTATATCCATACAATATTATTAGAGCTGTTCGATTCTGTATAGTCTTTACATATAGAGTCAGATTCAGAGAGATATAGCATGGAAATAGACCCTTCAGTCCAACTTGTCCATACTGAACAGATATTCGAAATTATTTTGTCTCAATTTCTTGCATTTGGTCCATGTCCCTCTAAACCCTTCCTTCCTATTCATATACCGACCCAGATATCTTTTAAATGTTATAATTGTATCTGGGAGAACAAACAAACCCAGTGCTTTTCTTACTTGTACAAGACAATATTTACAAACATTTGAGGCACTGGGAGGGTCTGATAACTGAGTGCACCTCCATCTAACTTCAGCAGAAAGATTTTAGGTGATGGTCTTTACCCACTGCGCCTTGCAGCAGCTGCCCTAGGCTTTAGTCCATCTCTCAACACGTGGTCCTGGACCTTGGAATGTGCCAGTCTGTAACACTCAGTTGAGGTCAACTCCTCGCCCTGGAAGACCGACAGGTTTCGATCAGACCAAAGAGCATCTTTCACTGAGTTGATGGTCCTCTGAGTACAGTCGATGTTTGTCCCAGGGAACAGACCGTACAACACAGAGTCACGCGTCACTGAGCTACTGCGGATGAAACTTGACCAACGCCACTGCATCTTTCTCTCGACTTTCTTTGTAAAGGCACATTCCAGCAGGAGATGTGTGACAGTCTCTATCTTCCACAGCCACTTCAAGGGCAACGTGTGCAGTTGGAGAGACTCTGGGTATATATGAAAGATCTCACAGGTAGTACCCTTCTCACCAGCAACCAAGCAACGTCCTGGTGCTTGTTAAGAAGTTCTGGCAATGCCTTTGACAATCTGCTCAAGGAACAAGCCGACAAGACCCACCCACTCATTTCCTGCAGGCTCTTGGGGATGATCTGTGCTGATCAATTGTGGTTAAAGGTGTTTTTGTTTGTAAATTCCTACCTGGAGGACAGGTGATATGGAACGGTCCAACTACTTGGAGCGCTCTGCTAATACAAGGCCAGTCCCACCCTTCCCACCACCAGGGACAGGTAGAACCTCAGTACATAGTGAGACTTGGTGTTTGGTGCAGCTTGATGCAGCCACACACAAAGGTGGCCATCAGGATGAGGGTGATCTTGGGTATATTCTTCCCCCCATTATCCAGAGGTTTGTACATGGTGTTCCTGTGACATGCCCAGCTTTGACCTCCAGATGAAGTGGAAGATGACTCGGGTAATTGCAGCAATGCAGGTTCTGGGAATGGGCCCGACCTGCCCCTCATACAACAGTGAGAGTATCTCACACCTAATAACCAGATTTTTAACCTGCAATGGAGAGGAAATGCTGCTCCCAAAGGACCAGTTTCTGTCTTACCTTGGCAATACTCTCCTCTCAAGTTTTTGTGCATGCCCCAGCTCCTCTGAGCATATTCCCAGCACCTTCAGGTAATCTGTCCTGATGGTGAAAGGCATGAAGGATTGGTCAGCCCAGTTCCCAAAGTACATGACCTTGCTCTTGCCTTGATTTACCTTGGCTGCTGAGGCCAGTTCAAACTGGTCGTTGATGCTTATGAGTCTGTGCACGTGACAGCAGATCTGAGCAGAAAACAGTGACATCATCCATGTACAGGGGGGCTTTCCCTTGTAGGCCTCCGCTGCCTGGAATAGTCACCCCATCTCAGGCTGACGTCCTTCCTGATGGACTCGGCAAAGGGCTATATACAACGCACAAACAAGGCAGGAGAGAGTAGGCAGCCCTGCCTGACTCTGGATCTGATCGGGAAGCTGTCTCATTCCCACCCATTAATTGAGACTGCACTAAGGATGTTGGTGTAGAGCAGTCAGATTCAATTGCAGATTCCCTCCCAAAGCCCATTTTGGAGAGCAAGTCCCACATGTCAGTGTGTGATGTCCTGTCAAAGGCCTTTTCCTGGTTCAGGCTGCTAAGGCAGGTATCCACCACCCCTGTCCTACAGGCAGGCCATTGTATCCCTGAGGAGCACATTACAAATAGTCTGGATGTTTATACACAAAGCACAGTTACATACCTCATCCTGGGTAGACAATCTACTTATCACTGGGCTGGGTACATTTGACAGGTTCTAACTGCTAACTAAACCTCAACATGGCTGTGCATCCTTTCAGTAAAATGCAGCCTTACGAGAGTTAAGTGAGGTAAAAATATTTGATACTCAATGTATGCTCCCTGAAAACAGTGGAAACACACAGTCACACAGCATGGAAACAGACCCTTCGGTCCAACCAGTCCAGGCTGTCCATAATCCCAAACTAAACTAGTCCCACCTGCCTGCCCTTGGCCCATATCTCTCCAAACATTTCTGATTAATGTACTTGTCTAAATGTCTTTTAAATGTTGTAACTGTACCCACATTCACACTTCCTTTGTAAGTTCACTCAACACACAAACTACTCTTTGTGTGAAAGAAGTTGCTTCATATAGTTTTTTTTTAAGTTTCACCTCTCACCATAAAAATATTCCCCCTAATTTTGACATCCTCTTCCCAAGGGAAAAGACACCTGCCATTGACTTTGTCTGTACCCCTGATTATTTTATAAACCTCTCAGGTCACATCTCGACTTCCAGTGAAAGAAACTCCAGCCGATCCAGCATCTCTTTCCAATTCAAACCCTCCATTCCTGTCAACATCCTGGTAAATCTCTTCCGAACTCTCTAGCTTCACAATATCCTTTCTACATCATGGAGACCAGAATTGGACACAGTACTCCAGAAGAGGCCTCACCAATGTCCTGTACAACCTCAACATAATGTTCCAACTCAGATACTTAAAGGACTGAACAATGAAGGCAAACATTCTAAATGGCTTCTTAACCACCCTGTATACACGTGAGGAAAACTTCAAAAGAATTATGAATTTGAAAACCGAGGTGTCATTGTTTTACAACACTGCTCAAGGCCCGACCTTTAATTGTATAAATCCTGGCTTTGTTTGTTTTATCGAAATGGCATACCTTGCACTTATCCAAATTAAACATAAAATGTTTTAAAAATTAAACACAATTTCCTCATAGTTAAATACCTGACTTTCCAATTAGGTGTCGCTAAATAGTATTTCATGTCCTGATTGGTCAGATGGTGCAAACCTGACTCTTCAGGAATTGGACCTGAGAATTAACTTTGCCAGTGTTCAGTTCCTTTGCCTCAGGTTCATTGGCTAGTACTGACATGGTTTTGTGTTATGACCTGAAACTGTGTGGAGACACCTGTTTTCTTTGGGAATTCTATGTGTCAAATTGCACTGTATTGCAACAACCTAGAGAGTTCGAGTTTGCGTTTGTTTTATTAGCAGTCAATATTTTAAAGGGGAAAAGGCATCGTTTGTGTTTTTCATTTCCCTCAGACACCTATCCCATGTGGGATGCAGTTCTCTGTGAGTAACTTTCCACACTATGGACTATTCTGCTTTAGCTCTTTATTTCCTTGCTATCCCTGATACTATTGAGGTGTTCTTGTCTTTTATTTTACACTATTTTGTTTCACTTCCCTCTTCACTCTCTCAATAAAGACATTTCTCATGAACTCCCCATTCAATTTATTTGTGATTTAGATTGTTGGGGCAGAATGACCAAATAAATCATTCAATACTTCTCGTATCAAAGAGTTCATTGAAATTTCACAGGTGGCAAGAGACTGTCTGAAAATCCAGAGTTCTTCAATGAATAAAGGAAAGACATACATTTCTATACACATTTTCAGCCTGCCTTTAGCAATTACAAACCAATCATAATTAATTAATTAATTACATACACTTCCAATTTCAGAAATACTGTGACTGCGTGGCCTGAGATGGACAGGCGCGTGGTCAACCCACAGGCCTCTATGTTCTCATGAAGCTTCCCAGATTCTCTTATGTCCCTTCTTGGGGCTTTTCATAGTGGATGCTATGTTCAATCTTGTTAGCCATACTCCTTCTCAGTCACTTGCCAGCTCCATTCATTGCCAATAATTTATCACGAAGGTCCTCTTGAATTCTGTCATGCAATTCATTTTTCCGACTAATCTTGCTATTGGTGATATAAAGGATGCTAATTTTTATGAATTGTTATAAAATTTGTTACATCAGTTCCAATAAAGTTCTATGGTCATACCTAATGTTAGAATTCTTTAGCTAAGGATTGTGAGCAGTTTCTTTCTCACCCAACCTTGGAATGTCAATCAAACACAGCACTTCTATCTTGTAACTATAATTATAACAACTTCTTTGCACATGCTGGAAGTGGGATTTTCTTTATATAAGTGTGTAAATCTATAACTAATTCAGAATCTATGCCTATCATTATTTGAAGAATCTTGACTAAAATCTACATTTGTAACAGATTTACAAATTAAATGTAGGTTTCTGATGTGAAATGCTCTTATCGATGTCTCCTGTGTAAGCAACTGCAGCTGCATCTTCAGATAACTGTGAGGCCTGCTGTGTCATCTCAATTCTGTTATCTTGGGTTCACAGAGCTACTGTTGTTATAACTCATGCAGACATATTTAGCAAAATATTTTACCAAGTTCTCTAGAGCTACTGTAAACCATGTTCTGCTGCTTTTGTCATGGGCAACCACTGGCCATTTAGTGCTGCTCTCAATCATGGGCTGCTCTAACAGGATTATGTATTTGAACACAGATTTTCTGGTTCCTTTGAGGTGGAAACATCTTCACTGAATCAAACAGATCAATCCCTTCATAATTTTTAACATCTAAGTCAGATCTTCTCTTTTCTTGAGTGAAGTCGGTTAATGTTTACTGGCACCCTTTGCAATTCCTTAATTTTTACTTTACTTCCTCCAGTGCTTCAGTATGTTTTGTGTGCCATTCTTATTCTGTTCCAGAACTGCAGCAATCAGAGACAGCAGCTTGGAGCAATGTGAGTGTAATTACTACTTTCTTGATAAAGTCAGTCAGTCTCTGTCAACTCAGATTTGTGCTTTGTTTATTTCAGGAGGAAGTATCTGGGAAGATGAGGTAGGACATGCACTTTACTGAAACTCAGTGCAAGTTGGTGAAATTGCTCAGAAAGGTTTTCAATGAACTTATGATAATCTTTTTAATATTTACAGGATGAGCCATGACACTGGTAATGCACTGTTACTAACAGATGGTGTCCTGTCCACTGAAAGCTTGAACATCGTTTTACCATTTCCAGTGTGGAGAGAAATGGTGGGAGCTATTAAACCTGGTAAAGCTCAGCTAAGTCTCTTTGTTCTGTATTTATATTCTGTTATTTGGATTGTTATGTTTACAAATACCATAGATATATAATTAAGCACTTAGTTAAAAAGAAAGCTGGATAATAATGGCTCAGACTGTCTTTGACATCAATATAGCTTGTAACTTGGTGTAACATAAAGAAGCATTAAGAAACTTCAGCAAAACTGAGTCAATAGGAATCGGGGGAAATCTCTCCACTGGTTAGAGTCATACCAAGCACAGAGGAAGATGATTGTGATTGTTCAAGATCAATCATCTCCACTCCAGGACATTTCTGTGGGAGTTCACTAATAACCCAACCTCAACAGCCTTCTGCAGTAAAGAATTCCCCAGATTCACAATTCTCAGAAAGAAGAAATTCCTCCTTATCTTGTTCTTAAATGTGTAACTGTTTACTCTGAGATTATACCCTGTGGTCCGAGGATGTCCAAGAGGTGGAATGATGTCCTTCCACTTCTACCCGGTCAAGTCTTCTCAGAATCAGGTAGATTTCAATAACGGCAACTTCTCATTTTCTATATTCCAATGAGTACAGGATCAATTTACTCAACCTCTCCTCATATCATAGCCCTTCCATGCCCGATATCAACCCAGTGAAACTTCTCTGTAGGCCTCCAATGCCAAAATACTTATCCTTTCAAAAGCCATTTGACGATAGGAAATATTTGAAGTCCCTGCTGCCCATTATCTGTGACCACCACCTCCAGGGGTCCATATATTGTAAAATATGTTCACAGTATTGCAGCTGTGTCTGACTAATTAACAACCCCAATCAGATTAACAACCCCAATCAGGGAACTCATTGCTTTTCATATCAACCTGGCCGAGCTCGTCACAATCACTACATCCCTCTCCCTCTGAGCCTGAGGACACAGGCCAGTTCTTTCCCTTGCAGCTCTGTCTGAAGTGTTTTTGACACCGGCTCAGATTCCTCCGATTCTGCCTTGGATAAGGGCAACGTGTAACGTACAGCAGCTCTCTCCTCTTGTACCCCAACCTTCTCGGAAGGAATTCATTCTCTTCTTCAGGTGGCAATGTCCGCAATGTCCATCTTTGATTCTGAGGTCTCTTCAACCCTTAGTGCTGAGGGAGAGCCCATAGGCCCTGCCAGCCTTTCTGACTGTTCCCAGGAGCCGGGCGCATTTTGCTTCTGCCCTGTTTGTGAGTTTGCAGCTTTCATGTGGTCCACATGCTTGTTCAGGACTGTTGCACCTCCCCAAACTTTATACATCAGTGGACCTGACCTCACGTTGACCACTCAGGATCATTCAGGGTCATTTCCTGCACCAAACTTTGTTCCCCAAAGTGAAGTGTCTCTGTCATTTCATGGAGTCTTTGTCTGTCACTGGTATTCCTGATGCTGTTTTACCCTCCCCCGCCTCCATCCAGGTCCAGGAAGATCAGGTTTAACCTGGTGCCGGGTCTTCACTCCATCAGCAACTCTGCTGGTGCTATTTCTGTAGCTGCATGAGGCATGATCCTCTTATCAAATAGAAACTGGGACAGTTTGGTATCTGGTTAGGCTGCAGGTTGTTTCTTTAAGCTCGCTTTCAAAGTTTGGACTGCTCTTTTTGCCAGACCATTGGATGATGGATGGTATGGAGCTGTTCTTATATGTTGAATGCTCTTTGACTTTAGCAAGTCCTCACTGTCCCTGCCAGGGAATGATGGCCCATTATCTGTGACCAACACTTACGGAAGTCCCTGTGTCGCAAAAGACATGCGCAGTTTTGCTATCATCGCGTTTGACGAATGAACGCTATATGCATCCAACTACTTTAAGTGGGTGTCCACAATGACCAAGAACATTGACCCCATGAAAGGACCTGTATAATTGACATATAACTGAGTCCGTGGTTTACCTGGTCATTCCCAAGAATGTTGTGTCCTTGTTGGCACTCTGGGCACTGGCCCATCAATGCATCCAATACTGGCCACCAGACACAAAAAGTCTCGCCAACATTTTCATATTGTAAAGCCCTGGAAGAGCCTAGTAAAGTTCAGCCAGGATTTGGTGACAACCTTCACTCATGATATTTACTCTTGCTTCCCATAATAATATGCCATTTTCTCCTGTGATCTGATCTCTCCGGATACAGAAAGGTTTTAGTGCTGGGTATGATGGCCCTTTGGTTTCCCCCATCACCACCAGCTGTTCCAGTTTTGCCAGGAACAGATCTTTCTGCGTCCAACGTCTGATATTGTCAGCTGTGACTGGAAATTTGAAACCATTTTGGACTCATGCAGTGGCAGTACCACTGGATGTATATCTGCCAGTGGGAAGCAGCTCAATGCATCCACATTTGCTACCTGGCCTCCCAGACAGTGTTTCAACTTGTAATTGTATGGACGTAATATTAGAGCCCACTGCTGAATTCAGCCTGAAGGTATGGGCTGCATTGCCTTGTCCTCTTTAAGTAGACCTCGCAGGGTTCTGTGATCCATTATGATTACAAATCCAAGTCCAGAAAGGTATTGCTGGAACTTCTTGAGTCCAAATATGGCCATCGAACCTTCCTTCTCATATCTGGGCTTATTTACGCTCTGCATTAGCCGAAGTCCTGGATGCATACACTATTGGGTGTTCCTCTCCATTGGGCCAACCATGAGCTAAACCTACCCCGAGACCATCCGGGGAAATATCACTAACAATACCAGATCTCAGTTGAGATGATTGTGTGCCTTTCACCTTTGAGGGTGATAGCTTTCAGGGAAGTGAAGAAACAACAATGGCTTCGCGATGCAAACATTTCCAAGGCAAATCCTTTTTTTGGAGTTGATGCAAAAGTGCCAGGATGGAGGCCAGATTATGGATGAACTTTCCATAATAATTCACCAGCCCAAGGAAAGCCCTCAGTTCAGGTACAGACATGGGAGCAAGGGCACTTTTGATCGCCCTCACTTTATCTTCCAGTCGGTGTAACCCAGTCTTCTCGTCTCTGTAGCTCAAGTAGGTCACTTAGGGAGCTCGAAACACACATTTTCCCTTCTAAGGGATACGCCCACCTGGGAGAAACATTCAAGGACTGTGTCCAAGTTCTCTCAGTGCTCCTTATTGGTCTTCCCTGTTGTTCGCACATCATCTAAATAAATGGCGACCTGAGGTAGACCTTGTAAATTGTTCTCTGTTGTCCATAGAAAAATTACACAGGCTGATGATACCTCAAATGGCAGACTCGTGTTCTGGGAAATTGTTATGGGTATTAATTGTAGCATATTTCTGGGAACCATTTTGAGCTACAATTGCAGGAATGCATGACTCATGTCTGGTTTTGTGAAGGACAGCCCACCTCCCCTCCAGCTTTGTGTA
Source organism: Chiloscyllium punctatum (assembly GCF_047496795.1). NCBI lineage: Eukaryota > Metazoa > Chordata > Chondrichthyes > Orectolobiformes > Hemiscylliidae > Chiloscyllium > Chiloscyllium punctatum. Next base: position 21,560,900 of record NC_092768.1, on the reverse strand, counting down.
TAAATCCTCTGTGTGAGGAATTGGGGATTTATCCAGCTGTGAACCGCGGTTTGTTGTTTGTTTCAAATCCCCACAAAGGCAAACCGACCCATTGGGCTTCACAATCAGTCCGACCGGTGCTGTCCATTCCGCAAACTGGACTGGTTTGGTAGCTCCTTCACTTTCCAGCTTTCTGATTTCTCCATCTATGTTTGCCCATAAAGCAAATGGCTCTGAGTGACCCTTGCAGAATTGCTTCCTGGTCAACATGCAAGGTGGCCCTGTGTCCTTTGGTAGTCCCTAAACCTTCCTTAAAAACGTCCAGCTCGACATTAGGACTTCATTCAGGCTGCCATTTACTAATCGAGAAATGTTGAGCCAGTCTCCGTGAATCTTTCTCAACCAATTCTACCCCACCCAGCTTGGGCCTGACTCTTTTACTACAGTCAGTGGGAACTGAACCAGCTGCTTCTCACAGGACCCTCGAACCAAAATTGTCCCCTTAATCTGGAAAGGTTCCCCGATATAAAGATCGAGTTGATGTCTCGTGCAAAATTAAGTCCAAGGTGAAGTTTGTTAATAAAACTGGTTTTGCGATCATTGAAATTGTTCCATCCTTATCAACCTCAATAACAACCAGGTGACCATGTAACCAGTCATTTATTTTGATTGGTTCCGATTTGTTTGTTGCTAAGCAATTTGACTGTTCCAAACCAGATGCAGGTGGACTATCCAAAGTGGGCAATCTCCTGGATACCGGGCGATATATTCTCTTATGCAATTTAGGTTTAGTTGGACTCTTTTGCTGTCGAGAGTCCGCGTATGAGCAGCAACTACAATGGTTTGCCAGCCTGAATCATGAAGAGAATTTGAACTGAGGCTTGGTTTTGTTTTTGGATTTTGCCTTGGGCTGACCGAAGGACCCTCTGTTGAGAATATGTCCTGAGTGAGGCTCGGCAATTGCCTTCACTGCAATGGTGTTCCCAAGCTTAGTCGGACTGGGGAGAGTTGTGCTTCAGCTATTAGGCACTTTTGTATGGTTACATTATTAATCCCACACACTAAATCTGCTCTGAGCAGCTTCTTCAGAGTTAAACCAAAGTCACATGCCTCTACTAGTCTTAATCTTGTCAAAAATCCTGATAAGGACTCCCCGCTTCTTGAATAGCCGAGTAAAAACAGTATCTTCTCAAAATTGGAGGAAACTTCCAGGTGGCAAATCTGTCAACTCTTGAAAGGTTTTATTATCGAGTGTTTCAGGGAAAGTTAAGCTCCGAATTACAGAAAAAACTGCAGGTCCACAAGCTATCAGGGAAATTTCTCATTGCTTTTCATCTTCTCCAATGTCATCTGCGTGTAAAAAATTTCTTTCCCCATACTGCACCCAGTCTTTGATGGCAGAATCAAATAGTTAAGCTTCCCAAATATTGACATGATGCTAGACATGCTTACCCCAATTCAAAGACAATTCTGGTGAGTGAATTTCTTCAGGAGCATGTTTTACTCTCGTTGCCACTGAAATAACTCCACAGAGACTAGTATCCCGTGAGCAAGTCACCCTTTATTTGCACATGGAATGTCCTTGACACTGAGACAGTTCCCTCAGAGCATCAGAATATCTAATACTCCTGTTGTTATCTCTCAGCCAGGGCTCCCCGATTGGACCAGACTTAAATCCCCAATCAGAGAACTCACAGTCGATGAGGGTCACCTGACTAACCTCAATACAGTCACTACACTCATCACTTTCCTTCCCACCTGTTCAGTTGTCATCCTTAGACTTGGCTTTAGTCCATTCACTTTCCTCATCCAAGTCATTAATACATACAGTTAATAAATGTGACCCAGCGATGATCCCTGTGGAACCCTGTTCCAGGTTGCAATCCTGAAAATGCCCCCACAATCACAACTCCCTGTCTTCTATTAGTTAGCTAATCATCAATCCATGTTAATATATCACCTCCAATACATGGTCTCTTATTAAGTAGCCTAATGTATGGCATCTTATCAAATGCCATCTGAATATCAAAATAATGTTACATCCACTGTATTCCCTTTATCTTTGTTGCATATTACTTCTTTTAAAAATTCTAGTAAATTTGTTAGGCATGATTTTTGATCATTTTATGTACACTTTCCTGTTACATCTCTATAATAGACTTTAACATTTTCCCAAAAACAGATGCTGACCCAATTGGCATATAATTACCTCTTTTATCCCACCTTCCTTTTTAAATTGTTACAGTATCAGTTTCCAATCATCTGGGACTTTTCCAGAATCTAGGATACCTGGATGATTATGCACAATGCATCAATTTTGTAGTTACCCCCTTTAATACAGGCGCACAATCCTCTATCTGAAATTCCAAAATCTGAATTTTTGTCATGAAGTGTGGAGCGTCATTTTGGCGAGTGAACAGGTGACCCATCTCCACACCCAGTCGAACCACCTCACTCTGATGTGACGTGGTGACGTGGCCCAGCACTGGCAGGCGTGAATTATGTCTCAGCGCCCGTACTATTCACACCTGCATCTGCTGTTAGGTAATAGTGTTTTCATTTCACTGTGAAAATGTCATTTATTCCGAAATCTGAAAAATTCCAAATTTTGAAAAGCAACTGGCCCCAAGGATTTTGGATAAAGGATTGTGTATCTGTATTTGAATATGCAACTCACCACAGTGAGGGGATTTATCAGACTTTAGCCCCAATTGTCTCCGAGCACTTTTTTGTCGAGTGATAGTTGATGAATTTTTTTTCTCTCCTTGTTTTTCCCCTACATAATTTGCAATTTTGGGATACTATTAGTGAAGACTGATTGCAAGTTATATTCAAGCCCCTGCCATTTCTTGATTCAATGTTATTATTTCCTCATCTTCATTCTCGAAGTGGCCTGAGTTGACTTTGGCTTCTCTATTCCTTTTTTATATACGTAAAGAGGCGATACACATTTCTCACAGACACATGTTCTCTTCCCCCACACATATATAACACCCTCAAACATGCCTCTACCCCACACATCTCCCCACCTTGCTCACACATGTACTCAGATTCCTCCCATCCTCACATCTCCACACACACATCGATTTCTCGACCGCCACACATCCACCCACTGACTCATGCACATCCACCCATACACAGACATCCCCTTGACTACCATTCAAGTATCTCCTCCATGCACACATTTCCCCCACAAACACAAGGCCATCCTCCCACATGCATGTAAGATCCCCACAAATACATCCCCCAACCATATACATAACCCTACAGACATTCCTCTCCATGCAGAGGTGTATGTATGTACACACACACACACACTTTCTTTCTCTCTCTCTCTGTCTCTGTCTCTGTCTCTGTCTCTCTCTCTCTCTTTCTCTCTCTCTCTTTCTCTCTCTCTCTCCCCCCCTGTCTCTCTCTCTCTCTCTCCACCCCCCTCTCTGTCTCTCTCTCTCTCTCTCTCTCCCCCACCCCCTCTCTCTCTCTCTCTCTCTCTCTCACTCTCTCTCTTCCTCTCTCTCTCTTATATCCATGGACTGTCTGCACTTCTGTTTTTATCTCCTAGTCTCTGTGATCCTGGATGAGGAAACAGTGAGTCCCTGGCTCGAAGTGTCTGAGGATCTGAAGATTTTGAGACGGACCGGGACCCGGAGGAGACTCCCTGACACCGAGAAGAGGTTTACAGACCGTCCCTGTGCCCTGGGATCAGAGGGATTCACATCGGGGAGACATTACTGGGAGGTGGAGGTGGGAGGGAATCAGGACTGGATTCTGGGAGTAGTCTTAGAATCTGTGGAGACGAAGAGACGGATTAGCTTGATCCCGCAAACTGGGTTCTGGACCCTTGGGCAGGATGGGAATCAGCTTTATATGAACTGCTCCCCTCGAACTCCTCTCCGTTTCAATCAGATCCCCAGGAAGGTGGGAGTTTATCTCAGTTATGAATCTGGGACAGTTTCATTTTACAACGCAGACACCAAGTCCCATCTCCACACCTTCACTGGGAATAAATTCACTGGGAAACTTTATCCTTTCTTCTGGACTTGGGATGAAAACCATTTTCTGAGAATCTGCTCCGATTCCTATCTGGATCTGGCAAAAGCGCAGGGTCTTGGAATCTTTTCATCCCTAACATCAAAATAACCTGACCCTGGGAAGGGCCAGAGGTCAGGGATTGGGGTTTAAAAAGTGCCATTGACAACAGGCTGGTTCCCAATGTGAATTTGAATTTCCTGATTATATTTTGTAAAATCCTAATCAGACTGTAAATAAAACATGTTTTGTGTTTGAGGAAATGAAAAAATTCCTCTGGTATTTTAAGTTTCTTACATCATAAGTAACAGGAAATACACAAATAGTTATTTTCAGTGAATCGGGCAGTTTGGAAATCTTGATTTTTAATGTCACTTTTCTACCATGCTGCATGGAACAGAAGTTACTGATTCTCGAAAGACCTGTTTTGTCGCTGGAGATTCAAGTGTAGTGCCAGTTTCAGCCAGAAGATGGGGATGATGAGCTGTACAAAGATCAGTCCAAATTGACACTGCAGTCCTCGCCCCTGCTGCTGGGGACTGAGGGCAAAACCACAAACACAAAATGCAGGATCTGTTTCTGTATTAGCTACCTTACACCTTCACTCAAACTGCCTTCCATCCCATGGCTTCAGTTCCTCATCCACCAAGTTCATTCACCTTTAACACGAGGGGTGTCCAGCACTTAGATTCACTCTGGCCCCAAAACCATCTTGACCTGATCCTGGGACTGGCCCTTGGTTATTGTCATTCTGGAACTTTCTTGGTCATGCTCTCTGACTGTCCATTCACAGTCTCACTCCCTCTGACTGATCCTCCAATCGTAAGCTCTCTCCCCTGGCTGATTCACCAATGGCAGTGCTCTCATACAGATCCTCCAATCATAGCCTCGCTGTCTCTGACCAATCTTCCAATCACAGCATTGTTCTTTCCCACCTATCCTCCAATCCTTTTTCGGTTTGTCCCAGCTCCCTCTGGCAAACGACCTTCCCTTTATCCATCAAGTCAATCAACATGGTCCTTGAAAGCTCACTAAAGATAGGAATAACTCTGCCACTTCCAGGCAATCCTTTATCATTTTCTGTGCCATGTCCTGACTGCAGTAGAGAACCTATGTTTTTCTTCATCTGCATTCTTGCCAAATGCCTCACCTGAATCTCCAATTGTGGGCGGCATAGTGGTACATGGTTAGCACTGCAGCCTCACAGCGCCAGAGACACGAGTACAATTCCCACCTCAGGCAACTGTCTCTGTGGAGTTTACACATTCTCCCTGTGTCTGCGTGGGTTTCCTCTGGGTGCTCCGGTTTCCTCCCACAGTCCAAAAATGTGCAGTTTAGGTGAATTGGTAAATTACCCGTAGTGTTAGGTGAAGGGGTAAATATAGGGGAATTGGTCTGGGTGGGTTACTCTTCGGAGGGTCGATGTGGACTTGTTGGGCCGAAGGGCCTGTTTCCACATTGTAAATAATCTAATCTAATCTATTTAATAATCCAACAGCCCCCAACCTTGTTCTGCCTCACCATGGTGGTATGCTGGAAATCAAAATATGACATTCCCAGAGTCATCATAAAATTTAACGATCTTAAATATATACAGGTTCCTCAAATTTCCTGACTCTCACACCCATGTTGACTGAAAATGTGGACCAGGTTTCTCTAACTAACAAAATATACTGATTATTACAATTAAATAGACTCCAACTGCATGTCGACAATTGTGAGGCATTGCAATCAAACATCACTAAATAATACACCCTCATAAACCTCACACACAACACATAGACGCACACATATAAACACAGACACACAACTGATACAGAAATGTTTCAAAACGTGTGTTAGATTCAGAGAGAAATTGGGAAAGTGGTTCAAGTGGTCTCAGTTCACAGGATTGGCCGAGATGATTCTTATTCTGATGAGAATGCTGCTACTCGGTCTTCATTCTCAGATGCTCACGGGTTTTCAGGAAGGAGAGGGTGGTTGTATTACCCAGAACTGGGGAAAGAAAACAGACCCCTGCCCGGAACGTAAACATGAGTTTCCAGAAAGTAATCTCAGGATAAATCTGGCTTTAATGGATCTGGCCAAAAAAAGCTTGAAACTTCTGTGTGGAACAGCAAGAGAACGAAACTAAACTTCACTGTGAGGAACATCAGGAAGAACTGAAAAAAAACAGAAACTGCTGTAAAAGCTCAGCAGGTCTGGCAGCTTCTGTGGAGAGAAATCAGAGTTGATGTTTCACATCCAGTCACCTTTCTTGAGTTCAGAAGAAGGATCACTGAACCTGAAATGTTGACACTGATTTCTTTTCCTAGTTGCTGCTTGACCTGCTGAGCCTTTACGATAATTTCTATTTTTGTTTTGGATTTCCAGCATCCGCAATTCTTTTGGATTTTTAAGGAAGTGCTGAATCTGTTTTGTGAAACTGGGGCAGCACTGTGGCTCAATGGTTAGCACTGCTGCCTCACAGCACCAGGGACCTGGGTTCTGATTCTAGCCTTGGGTGAGTCTCGATGTGGAGTTTGCATGTTTTCCCCAAGTCTGTCTGGGTTTCCTCTGGGTGTTCAAAGGATGTGTGGGTTAGGTTAGCTGGCCATGCTAAATTTCCCATCGTGACCAGAGATGTGCAGGTTAGATGGATTAGCCATTAGGGTTACAGAGATAGACCAGGTGGATGGGTCTGGGTTGCTCTTCAGAAGAACGGGGTGGACTTGATTGGCTGTAGGGTCTGCTTCCATGCTTTAGGGTTTCTATGATCTTATGACAAGAAATTGATCTGTCTGATTTGTAGAGATTCCCAGGAACACAAATCTCACAACTTTATCTCAATTAAAGAAGCTGTTGGAATCTACAAGGTAAAAGGAAACAGATTCCATCCTCTGATTATTTCATCACGGTTTAATGGTCTATCGCTTCTTTTATTTTCTGATGGTTTTTTCCGGGATCGGGTGAAATCTTCCTGTGGGATTCCCTCACAGCAAAGGAATCGGCTGTTCTAGAAAGGGAGTGGCAGCTGAAAGAGAAGATTTCTCAAATTCAGAAAAACTCTCCCTGCTCTGATTCTCAAAGTTTGATCAGTTTTTTTGGGTTACTTTCATTGCCGAAAAAACATTTGTAACTTTTCATTTACAGGAACAGAAGATCACTCTACAGACCCACACCAAATCTGAGTTCACTAAAATGCACCAAGTTTCTCAGTGAGGAAGAGCAGAGTTTACTCTGAGATCTCAGGGAACAAGAGGAAAACATATTCTAACCAGTGGAGGAAAGTCTTTATGAAATTCAAGAGAATTTAAAATAACCTCTTCAAGAGAAACACACAGAGTTAGAAAAACAATTGGTACAAAAATATGCAGTGATATTTCTGAAGGTGAGGGATTATATTTCACTTCAGTTCAGTGAAATTTCATTGATTTCATAGAATCCCTACCGTGGTGAAACAGACCATCCGGCCCATCGAGTCTCCACCAACCCTCTGAAGAGCAGCCCAGCCAGACCCAGATCTTTGCCCAATCTCTGTAACCCTGCAGTTCCCATGGCTAATCCACCTAGCCTGCACATCCCTGGACACTATGAACAATTGAGCATGGCCAATCCATCTAGAAGATCAAAGAACAAAGAACATTACAGCCCAGGAACAGGCCCTTTGGCCCTCCAAGCCTGTGCTGATCCAGGTCCTCTATGTAAACCTGTCGCCTATTTCCTCAGGATCTATATCCCTCTGTTCCCTGCCCATTCATGTATCTGTCTAGATATATCTTAAATGATGCTATTGTGCCTGCCTCTACCACCTCCACTGGCAATGCATTCCAGGCACCCAGCACCCTCTCTACATCGAACCTGCACATCTTTGGACTGTGAGAGGAAACCCACGCACACATGGGGATAATGTGCAAACTCCACAAACTGAGTACCCTGTAGTCACAACATGATTTTCATAATCTTCCTGCATTATCCTTATTCCTCCGTCAATATCTTCCTCAGCTTCCTTCTCCCTTATGTCCTTATTGTACTTTAACGGAAACATATTTGTAGCTTTCGCCAACCTGAAGAGAGCTGGGACTGAGTTTCTTGCAGGGGGTTTTTCAAGCGCTCTTAGCCATTAAAACAACATGTCATAGTGTGGGAACTGATGAGAAGACCAGGGTTCACAAATACTTGGGAGATGCAAATGGCAGAATCATAGACAATAGCAATTGGTAGATGAAGTGAGAGTAAATTAGAGGAAAAAGCTGTGCTTTCTAAATTCAGGTTGCTGTGCATGTTTGTGATTGAATTGCTTTATTTATTTGATTTATTTATTGTCAAGTGTATTTTGTCACAAAAATAGAACGAAGGTGTGTCCAAAGTCACCACTCTCTGGTATCACCTTAAAACATAGAAAAACTAACTAAAGCATAGAATATAAAAAGCAGAAAAATGAAGAAATAAAGAAAAAGTGTCCAACTTTTACAGTCATCCTTGATAAGTGCTTGGTCATGGGCCATGGGCCTTGGGCCTAGTGGTCAGGTGTGAGCCTCCTTCGTTGGGCCGTGCTGCTGTCGTCTCTGGACAAACACTCTTCGGCACCATCTCACCTCCACCAACACCCCGGCCACGATGAGTCCTTGCTGGACCTCACCAGTGCAGATGTACTGAAGACCAGGAAGATTGGGGAGTTGCAGACTCAAATTGCTGTGTGGAATCTAGATGTTTTGACGATGACAGAGACCTGGCTCAGGGAAGGGCAAGACTGGGTATTAAATATTCCTGGGTATAATGTGTTTAGGAAAGGGAGCAGAAGGAAGAGCAAGGGAGAGATATCAGTTACTAGTCAACAAGAGCATTGCAGTGCTGGGGAAAGAGGAAATCTCAGAGCGTTCCAGGGAAGAATCAAACTGGTTACAGCTGCATTTGAAATATTGTGAGCAGTTTTGGGAGCTGTACCTCAGCAAGGATATGCTGGTGTTGGGAGAGCTGTTCAGTGCTGCCGTGGCAGAGAGCTGAAAATGATGGCCAAAGGGCTGCCCATGGCTAAAAGCAGGACAACATGGTGAAAGTAGTTTCAAAAGCACGAGGATAATGTCTTGCTTGGTGAAGTCTATACATTAGAGCAATGGTAACTCTGTAGACCCAAGATATCAGATTTGAGATGTGGGTACAGAAGGACTAATAATTATACAGATGTCCAGCTGGAGTTTCTTCTGTCGGAACCATTAGATAAGAACATTCTGTACACTGATAAAAGAATTCGACATTTAATCAATTTGGAGTTTTGGATCTGTTGCAATATTAGATTTTAATTAAGATCTCCAAATAATCGTAGGCATAGATTTTCAATTATGTTGGTATTATCTTGACAGTATTAATTGAACAAGGCCATAATGTTTGACTTCTCCTGTCTGCTGGCACCTCCCTTGAGTCCAAGGTAGACTAAACGATTATGATCAGTGCCACAGAATTTCTACCCTCACTTCCCTCAAAATGTTTTGGTGCATCTCATCCACTCCTGGTGCCTTGTCAACCTTAAGTGTTAGTGACTAATCTAAAACTTCTTCCTTGTTATATTTTTACAGACAGTGTTCCCCTCTCTATAACCAAGGTGTGGGCAGCATCTTCCTTTTGGAAAAACAGGTGCAAAGTATGAATTTAACCCCTTGACCCTGACCCTTGCTTCCCTTTTTTGATCTCCGATCGGCCCTCCTCCTCCTCCTTTAACTGCTGTCTTCGTGTTTATGTAAAAGTAGAAGAATTTGGGATTTCCCTTTATGTGAGTTGTTAGTCTTTTCTATTAGTTACTCTTTGCTTGTCCTTTTCACTTTTCCATCTCCCACCTAAAACATCAATATTCCTCTCAGTTCAAGTTACATTTCCTGCCTTATACTTGCTACGAACACACTTTTCCTTTCTACTGTTAATTTCTGCCTCCTTGGTCACCCAGGGAACTCTGGTTTTGTTTCTCCTAACTTTTGTATTACAGGGAATTACAGGGAATAGACCACCTCCAAACAGACCCCACCACCAGGGATATATTTCCCTCCCCACCCCTATCAGCATTCCGGAGAGACCACGCCCTCCGCGACTCCCACGTCAGGTCCCCACCCCCCACCAACCCAACCTCCACTCCCGGCACCTTCCCCTGCAACTGCAAGAAGTGCAAAACTTGTGCCCACACCTCCTCCCTCACTTCCCTCCAAGGCCCCAGGGGGTCCTTCCATATCCATCCCAAATTCACTTGCACCTCCACACACATCATTTACTGTATCCGCTGCACCCGATGTGGTCTCCTCTACATTGGGGAGGCAGGCCGCCTACTTGCGGAATGTTTCAGAGAACACGTCTGGGACACCCGCACCAACCAACCCAACCGCCCCGTGGCTGAACACTTTAACTCCCCCTCCCACTCCGCCAATGAAATGCAGGTCCTTGGCCTCCTCCATCGCCAGACCCTGGCCACACGATGCCTGGAGGGAGAGCGCCTCATCTTCCGCCTAGGAGCCCTCCAACCACACGGGATGAATGTAGATTTCTCCAGCTTCCTCATTTCCCCTCCCCCCACCTTATCTCAGTCCCAACCCCCGGATTCAGCACCGCCCTCTTGACCTGCAATCTTCTTCCCGACCTCTCTGCCCCCACCCCCTCTCAGGCCTATCACCCTCACCTCCTTCCACCTATCGTATTCCCAGCGCCCCTCCCCCAAATTCCTTCCCCCCTACCTTTTATCTCAGCCCACTTGGCACACCAGCCTCATTCCTGAAGGAGGGCTTATGCCCAAAACGTCGATTCGCCTGCTCCTTGGATGCTGCCTGTGTTTTTCCAGCACTACATTTTTCAACTCTGGTACTCCAGCATCTGCAGTCCTCACTTTCTCCTAATAGATCCCAAGCCATCTGTTCCTTGAAGGTGACCTATTGAACATTTAATGATCTTCGGCCAACCGCTTATTCCAATCAATTCTGCTCCACATCCCTGCAGCCCCATTGAATCAGCTCTCTGCCAACTGACTTTTCTTACTCTGGATTGTTGCCTTTCATTCTCCACAATTTTCCAGAAAATTCTATATTAAGATCATTGGCTCCTAAATGTTCCCCACTGACACTTGATCCACTTGGTAAAAACAATGACTGCAGATGCTGAAAATCAAATACTGGATTAGTGGTGCTGGAAGAGCACAGCAGTTCAGGCAGCATCCAACGAGCAGCGAAATCAACGTTTCGGGCAAAAGCCCTTCATCAGGAATAAAGGCAGTGAGCCACTTGGCCCACCTCATTTCCAAGGATCAGGTCCAACAATGCATCCTTCCTTGTTGGACTGGACACTTACTGGACATGAATTATCCCAAAAGCCATCTGGGAACACTTACCCCTCACTGTTCGTTACCATCCCAGTTTTTATTTGAGTAAAGGAAGATCCCCATTTTAACTCCTCTGTATTGTTAACATTTCTTTGTCATTTCCCTGTATAATCTACATCTGTTCCACAAGTTACTGGTCTATAGACCAAGTCATGAAACTGCACCCTCTTTACCTCACAGCTCGAGGCAAGTTGACTCTGTCCTTGAACCCTCTGAGTCACCTTCCTCCTTCAGAACTGCAATGAACTTCTGAACTCATAATGTCATTCCTCCTCATTCCTTCCCCATTCTAACTTTCCTGAACAAGTTATGCACAGGAATATTTCACATTCAGTCTTGTCCTTCCTTTAGCCAGGTTCTCCATCACTGCCACAACATCACAGTTCCACGTTGTAATCTTCATCTGTAATTCCCAACTTTATTGACAATGCCACATCCATTTATGGACGTGCATATTCCCTCTGTTGTAGACTTCTTTTCTCTCTCCCTTACTGCAGCTTCACATTGTAACTTCCGGCTCTCTGTGCTCGGGCCAGCTGTATTCCGAAGAATTTTTCATTCTTGGCTCCCATGCCCTACCCAAGTTAATACAATGTGTTTTATAATGTTTTTGAATAATAAAAAGTATTTGATTTGCTGAGTAACTCATGAGTATACTCAAATGAAACTTCTCAATGCTTCTATTCATTTTGGTGCTAAAATAAATACTTAGAGATAAATGTCTGCACACTCTCAACACTTCCATGCAGTCTTTGCAAGGAATCTCATAAAAAGACAAAGACTACACAAAACACTATCCAGACAAACAGAGAGAATGACTGGATTAGTGGTGCTGGAAGAGCACAGCAGTTCAGGCAGCATCCAACGAGCAGCGAAATCAACGTTTCGGGCAAAAGCTCTTCATCAGGAATAAAGGCAGTGAGCCTGAAGCATGGAGAGATAAGCTAGAGGAGGGTGGGGGTGGGTAGAGAGTAGCATAGAGTACAATGGGTGAGTGGGGGAGGAGATGAAGGTGATAGGTCAAGGAGGAGAGGGTGGAGTGGATAGGTGGAAAAGGAGATAGGCAGGTTCGATAAGTCCGGCCAAGTCAAGGAGACAGTGCTGAGCTGGAAGGTTGAAACTAGGATGAGGTGGGGGAAGGGGAAATGAGGAAGCTGTTGAAGTCCACATTGATGCCCTGGGGTTGAAGTGTTCCGAGGCGGACGATGAGGTGTTCTTCCTCCAGGCGTCTGGTGGTGAGGGAGCAGCAGTGAAGGAGGCCTAGGGCCTCCATGTCCTCGGCAGAGTGGGAGGGGGAGTTGAAATGTTGGGCCACGGGGCGGTTTGGTTGATTGGTGCGGGTGTCTCGGAGATGTTCCCTAAAGCGCTCTGCTAGGAGGTGCCCAGTCTCCCCAATGTAGAGGAGACCACATCGGGAGCAACGGATACAATAAATGATATTAGTGGATGTGCAGGTAAAACTTTGATGGATGTGGAAGGCTCCTTTAGGGCCTTGGATAGAGGTGAGGGAGGAGGTGTGGGCACAGGTTTTACAGTTCCTGCGGTGGCAGGGGAAGGTGCCAGGATGGGAGGGTGGGTTGTTTGGGGGCGTGGTCCTGACCAGGTAGTCGTGGAGGGAACGGTCTTTGCGGAAGGCAGAAAGGGGTGGGGAGGGAAATATATCCCTGGTAGTGGGGTCTGTTTGGAGGTGGCGGAAATGTCGGTGGATGATTTGGTTTATGCGAAGGTTGGTAGGGTGGAAGGTGAGCACCAGCGGCGTTCTGTCCTTGTTACGGTTGGAGGGGTGGGGTTTGAGGGCAGAGGTGCAGGATGTGGACGAGATGTGTTGGAGGGCATCTTTAACCACGTGGGAAGGGAAATTGCGGTCTCTAAAGAAGGAGGCCATCTGGTGTGTTCTATGGTGGAACTGGTCCTCCTGGGAGCAGATACGGCGGAGGCGGAGAAATTGGGAATACAGGAGGGCATTTTTGCAAGAGATAGGGTGGGAAGAGGTGTAATCCAGGTAGCTGTGGGAGTCGGTGGGTTTATAAAAAATGTCAGTGTCAAGTCGGTCGTCACTAATGGAGATGGAGAGGTCCAGGAAGGGGAGCGAGGTGTCAGAGATGGTCTGGGTGGAATGTGTTGGTGAAGTTGATGAATTGCTCAACCTCCTCGCGGGAGCACGAGGTGGCGCCAATGCAGTCATCAATGTAGCAGAGGAAGAGGTGGGGAGTGGTGCCGGTGAAATTACGGAAGATCAACTGTTCTACATAGCCAACAAAGAGACAGGCATAGCTGGGGCCCATACGTGTGCCCATGGCTACCCCTTTGGTTTGGAGGAAGTGGGAGGATTCAAAGGTGAAATTGTTAAGGGTGAGGACCAGTTCTTCCCACCCTATCTCTTGCAAAAATGCCATCCCGTATTCCCAATTTCTCCGCCTCCGCCGTATCTGCTCCCAGGAGGACCAGTTCCACCATAGGACACACCACTGAACTGGTGTTAGGCCGAAGCCTGATAGCCAACTTTGTGTGTGGCTGCATCAAGCTGTGCGTGGATCCCCGGTACGCAAACACCAAGTGTCACTACGTACTGAGGTTCTACCTGTCCCGGTGTTGTGAAGGATGGGCCTGGCCTCGCTGCCGCGGAACGCTCCGAGTAGTTGGACTGTTCCGTATCACCTGTCCTTCGTGGAGAAATTTATGAGGAAAAACACCTTTGATCACAAGTCCATCAGGAAGTGGTCAGCATGTAGCGTCTTTGAGACCCTTCGGGAAAAGGAGAGGGCGGATCCTGTCGAGCGGTTCCCTGAGCAGACTGTCAAAGCCATTTGGCAGAATGTCTCATCGCCAGAACTTTCCAACAAGCACCAAGACATGGCTTGGCTGGTGGTGAGAAGGGCTCTGCCTGTGAGATCCTTTATGCACGCCTGGACTCTCAGCTGCACTGCACGCTGCCCTTGAAGTGGCTGCGGGGGGGACGAGACTGTCACACACCTCCTTCTGGAATGTGCCGATGCAGAGGAAGTCTGGAGAGGAATGCAGTGGTGCTTGTCGAGGTTCGTCCCGAGCAGCGCCGTGACGCGGGACTCTGTGCTCTACGGCCTGTTCCCCGGGACCCACACCGAGACGAACATTAACCGCGCCTGGAGGATCATCAACTCGGTGAAGGACGCTCTCTGGGCGGTCCGAAACCTGTTGATCTTCCAGCTGAAGGAGTTGACCCCGACCGAGTGTTGCAGACTGGCACATTCCAAGGTCCAAGACTACGTGTTGAGGGACGCGCTGAAGCTTGTGGCAGCTGCTGCCAAGGCGCGGTGGGGAAAGACCACCGTGTAAGATCGGCCTGCCGAAAGAAGAACAGGGGGCCCATGCGGACGTTTTTTGGGCTCTGCTGATGCCTCAGCCAAATAAATGTATAAGATTGAAAAATGCACACACCTGTATATGACAATGATAAATTCGAATCTGTGTTTGTAAATGTGGACATATGTATGGCATGATCAAATGTACAGACCATCAAATCATTTTATGAATAAAGTATATTTTTGAAAAAAAAAGGTGTTAGGCTGAAGCCAGTAACAAGCACCAAGACGTCACTTGGCTGGTGGTGAGAAGGGCACTGCCTGTGAGATCCTTCAGTCTGGGCCACCTGGAAGTGGCTGCAGGCGGGGGGGGGGGGTGCAAACTGCAACACATCTCCTTCTGGAACGTTCCTTTGTAAAGGAAGTCTGGAGGAAGATGCAGTCGCGGTTCATCCTGAGCAGCTCCATGACACGGGACTCTGTGCTTGACTCTGGACAGAACCCAACTGCTTTTGTGACTGTGTACATTGAAAGATATTTTTATAAATATATTTTTAAAAGTTAAAACAAAAATCAAACAATTGCAGCTCAGCTGAAATGACGACCCTCCCACAATCACAATCCAGGATGATCTCAAGATCCTCTGATGATGCAGGGTCTCAGCTCAGTCCCGTCCTGGGAGACCCACCTTCTGGATCATGGGATCACCCTGTGCCAGGCGATTTTCTTTCCCCACTGCACCTTGGCAGCAGCTGCCCTGAGCTGTGGTGCGTCCCTCAGCACGTAGTCCTAGACCTTGGAATGTGCCAGTCTGCAACACTCGGTCAGGGTCAACTCCTTGTTCTGGACTAACAGGTTTCAGGCAGATCAAGGATTGTCTTTCACCGAGCAATATTTTGTCTTTAAATAGAAACCCATTGGGTCATATTTAACCCCATGGCCCTCACTATGTTCCTCCTTTTCACATCTGCCTCCCTTTCCAGTCTCTGTGTTTGACCCTGAGACTTTAATGTTGCAGATTGCCTCTCCCTCCTGTTCCCTTATACTGACAGGAGCCAGCTCCAGGCTCTGTTCAGCTGATCAGAGACATTGGAGAAAGTTCGTACCTTTTCCCTGGACAATCCCCAGCGGCTCCCCGTTCAACTCCTTGGATTTGATTGGGATCTTTCAGCGGGAATAATATCCACCTGATCCCACTGGGAATGACCTCTTCCTGACATTAAAGAGGATCTGGGACTCAGTTCTTACTATCTGGTATTTTGTTGACGATTTTCCACGTTTTCCAACAGATGTGTAAAGAATAAACATGATCACAGCAACAGCTCGACCCTGGACACTGACTTCAGTGAATTTACAAATTGATCGATGATCCTCGGAGCCTTTTCAGACACACGGTA